>NC_135955.1:5679389-5751889 GCF_053455715.1 Rhinoraja longicauda | reverse complement strand
ACAACGACAAGGCAGAAGCCACGGCAGATGGAGAGAGGGAGAGATTGGGGTAGAGAGAGATTGGGGTGGAGAGATTGGGGTAGAGGGAGAGAGAGAGAGAGAGAGAGAGAGAGAGAGATTGAGAGAGAGAGGGGTGAGAGATTGAGAGAGAGAGACAGATTGAGATTGAGAGATTGGGAGAGAGATTGAGGTAGAGGGAGAGAGGTAGAGAGAGATTGTGTGAGAGATTGAGAGAGAGAGATTGAGAGAGATTGAGTGAGAGAGAGATTGAGTGAGAGGTTGAGTGAGAGAGAGATAGATTGAGAGATTGAGAGTATGTGACAAATAAACTTGACTTGACTTGACTTGTTGAAGGGCCAGTTTCCGCACTGTATCTCTGAAACTAAACCTGAAGTATCTCGAGATACTTATTCTCCAGAGATGCTCACTTGAGTTACTCCAACTTTGTGTGTCTGTGTAAAAAAAATAAGTTCAACGTGCAGAGAAACCAAAGGTGACGATTGTAGGAATGGCTGTGTTGTTATTATTGCACTCCACACCCGGGAAGTTGTGCAGCAGCCACGGTCGCCTTTGATGGCCTTTAAACGTTTCAGTGCGGGTTGATGCGCTTTATAAAGTGGCCAAATCAATCGCGCCCCTTGTCATTAACCCGGCGCAGGTGGGGCCTGGACACTGGGACGCTGATGCGGGCAGGATGCTGTGCTCCAGCGGTTATTTCCACGCTCTCCCCTGCCCTTTCCTCCGCCACTGTGGGAGAGTTTACTGTCACTTCAAGCACGACAAGAGACTGCCGACTCCACCCGGTAAGCACAAGGGACAAGGACAAGGCAGAAGCCACGGCAGATGGAGAGAGGGAGATTGAGAGAGAGCGATTGGGAGAGAGAGATTGGGAGAGAGAGATTGCGCTATCCAGAAAACAGATCATGCTGTTGGGAGTAATCTGGAAATTACTACCCTGGGGGCCCTGCCTTTTAATCTGTTGGTGATGTTTTGGGTCAGAGCCCTTCTTCAGACTGTGAGATAACATTAGACAAATGAAATGAACCATCATTTTGAACCCTCAGTCGCCATCAGTCTGAAGAAGGGTCTCGACCCGAAACGTCACCCATTCCTTCTCACCAGAGATGCTGCCTGACCTGCTGAGTAACTCCTGCATTTTGTGATACCTTCGATTTGCACCAGCATTTGCAGTTGTTTTCCTAAACGGTTTGAACAATTGTATTCTGACAAATGCTCAAACGAAAGGTCTTTGTTGCTTTCAGCCAGTACTGCTTGAGTTGAGAATAAGTGAAGACTTCTCTGACGTTCAATCACCTTTCCAATTTTAGTATGATTTTCAAAGCAATGCTGAGGTGGTGAATCTGTGGAATTCATTGCCACAGAAGGCTGTGGAGGCCAAATCAGTGGATATTTTTTTAAGGCAGAGAGTGAGATAGATTCCTGATTAGTGCGGGTGTCAGGGGTGATGGGGAGAAGGCAGGAGAATGGGGTTGGGAGGGAGAGATAGATCGGCCACGATTGAACGGCGGAGTAGACTTGATGGGCCGAATGGCCTATAGACAATGGACAATGGGTGCAGGAGGAGGCCATTCGGTCCTTCGAGCCAGCACTGCCATTCAATGTGATCAGTCTGAAGAAGGGTCTCGATCCGAAACGTCACCCATTCCTTCTCTCCTGAGATGCTGCCTGACCTGCTGAGTTACTCCAGCATTTTGTGAATAAATACCTCCGCTATCCTTAAGAGCTCTATCCAACTCTCTCTTGAATGCATTCAGAGAATCGGCCTCCACTGCCTTCTGAGGCAGAGAATTCCACAGAGCCTAATTTATGATCCTATCATTTATGACCTTGTGCTGTTTCGACAGGTGCACCTGCCAATACTTTCGGGGAGCATCATGACCGGCTGGTGTCATCTGGAGCTGCCTGCACTGTGGTTGAGTTGGAAAAGATTACTAAAGCAGTTCAGGCCATCAAGAGTGAGGTGCAGCAGCAGTTCATGTGCCAGTCTGCGTCCGAATGTGAAAATAGCAGCTCAGCGATGGCAATGAAGCGTGAGACCAGTGCCTTTTCCACGACTGGCAAGACGTCTACAGATCGCAACCCTGCCTCCGTACCTGAATGCAGTTACAATGAGTACAATCAGACAGCAATGTCTAAACGTTCTTCGTGCAATGTCCTCTGTGGAGAGTGTGCACCCCACGATATCGCTGCGGTTAATTCCAACATTAAAACTGACAGTTCCGTGTGTAATAAGTATACTATTGAGCACCGCAAACCCAGCAGTGATTTGGAGTACGATCCGCTGGTAAACTATCGTTCCAACTTGAAACCAGTTTGTAAAGAGGACCGTGCAGAGGTGAAGCAGGAGTCCATTGCTCACAGTCCTGAAACTAAGCACTCTCTTGCACCTGTAACCATGAGGACTTTTCAACCTCTTGGAGCTGAGGAGAGCTCTGAAGATGAACTTGTGATTGACGTACCTGACTTACGCCCGCCCGCTCTAAAGCCGAGGACTGACGGGGAGATTTGGAGCAAGGGAAACGACAGCCTCCCCTTAATTCGTAAAGTGAAGCCCCCCAATGTGGAGGAGCCCCTCGGTGGCGTTCCGGCTTTGGGAACGCCTGCGAGCAATTTTACTTGGAATCTCGGCTTGGAGACTGGTTGCAGGGAAACAGAGGTGAGTGTGGCTACTTCACAAAGCAAGCAACAATCTGCCCCCACTACTCTATGTGGCATTGCCTCCAGTGGCCAGATGAGTAAAGCTGGCTCCGATCACAAACGTGTCCAGCTTGGCTCAAATGCCAAGGGTGGAGGAACCCCTCTGAACTTGGGACTGGCGGAAGATTCGCTGGCTCCAATTAATGTTAAACGGCCAAATCAGAAAACTGGACCAGAAGATGCATCACAAAAGCTGGCAATGAGTGTCCAGAAACGTGGGGAAGCTAAGGGACAAAGTTCATTCCGGCCAAACGCCTTGAAGCTGTCGGGTTGCGCAGGGCAGCTCTCTGGGACTGGGAGTCTGTCACTGGAAGTTGGTCAAAAGGCCTTCGCTGAGGTGAGGTGCAACGAATTGGAAACCACGACTGCTCCTCGCACTGATAAATTGGGCGGGAGCCCGGATAGTGGCCAAGCTCGCGTGAGGTCACCGGACCAAGCTGGTCCTTTTGGCAACGAAGCCTGTGGTGGAGGCCTTCGAACTGCAAGCTGGAGCGATGAAGAATCGTCCCTCTCCAGTGACGATCTGAATACCACCTCTTTGGAAGATTTGGAACTGTCTGACTCAGACCCAATGGAGGAGTGCTTGAGGATTTTCAACGAGTTTTCCGAACAAGAAGTTAAAGTGAATAAAAGGGACATTGAACAGGTATGCGTTGTATATTTACTATCTGATCACGGGCTGAACCTAATTGTAAGACGTAACCAATATCGTCCAGGATTCAGGCCTGACTGTTTGCTAGTAATTCCAAAGACTTTGTGGGTTAATTGGCTTCTCTAAATTTTCCCTGGTTTGTCCTGTAGAACTGGTGTCTGTGTGATGGCTGGTCAATAGACAATTGGTGCAGGAGGAGGCCATTGGGCCCTTTGAGCCAGCACCACCATTCAATGTGATCATGGCTGATCATTCTCAATCAGTACCCCGTTCCTGCCTTCTCCCCATACTCCCTGACTCCGCTATCCTTAAGAGCTCTATCTAGCTCTCTCTTGAATGAATTCAGAGAATTGGCCTCCACTGCCTTCTGAGGCAGAGAATTCCACAGATTTACAACTCCCTGACTGAAAAAGTTTTTCCTCATCTCAGTTCTAAATGGCCTACCCCTTATTCTTAAACTGTGGCCCCTTGTTCTGGACTCCCCCAACATTGGGAACATGTTTCCTGCCTCTAACGTGTCCAACCCCTTAATAATCTTATACGTTTCGATAAGATCTCCTCTCATCCTTCTAAATTCCAGTGTATACAAGCCTAGTCGCTCCAGTCTTTCAACATATGATAGTCCCACCATTCCGGGAATTAACCTAGTAAACCTATGCTGCACGCCCTCAATAGCAAGAATATCCTTCCTCAAATTTGGAGACCAAAACTGCACACAGTACTCCAGGAGCGGCCTCACTAGGGCCCTGTACAACTGCAGAAGGACCTCTTTGCTCCTATACTGAACTCTTCTTGACCTATGGTCAATAGACAATAGGTGCAGGAGGAGGTCATTCGGCCCTTCGAGCCAGCACCGCCATTCAATATGATCATGGCTGATCATTCTCAATCAGTACCCCGTTCCTGCCTTCTCCCCATACCCCCTGACTCGCTATCCTTAAGAGCTCTATCTAGCTCTTTCTTGAATGCATTCAGAGATTTGGCCTCCACTGCCTTCTGAGGCAGAGAATTCTACAGATGGGTGGCACGGACAGGGAGGGCCGAAGGGCCTGTTTCCAGGCTGTATCTCTAAAAATGAAACTAAAACTAATGTTTCAGATTTAATAGTCGCTGCTCTATTGTCAGAGAGTCGTAGAGTGATACAGCGTGGAAACAGGCCCTTTGACCCAACTTGCCCACACCGGCCAACGTGCCCCATCTACACTCGTCCCACCTGCCTGCGTTTGGCCCAGATCCCTCCAAACCTTTTCCATTCCATGTACCTGTCTAACTGGTTCTTAAACGTTGGGATAGTCCCAGCCTCAACTACCTCCTCTGGCAGCTTGTTCCATACACCCATCACCCTCTGTGTGGAAAAAGCTTCCCCTCGGATTCCTATTAAATCTTTTCCCCTTCACCTTGAATCTATGTAGTCTGGTTCTCGATTCTCCCACTCTGGGCAAGAGACTCTGTGCGTCTACCCGATGTATTCCTCTCTTGGTTTTGTACACCTCTGTAAGATCTCCCCTCATCCTCCTGCTCTCCAAGGAATAGAAACCTAGCCTACCCAACCTCTCCCTGTAGCTCAGACCCTCGAATCTTGGCAACATCCTCGTAAATCTTCTCTGAATGGGAGTGGGGGAGATGGGTGCGGGGAGATGGGAGAGGGGGGGAGATGGGAGAGGGGGGGAGGAGAGGGTGCTGCACCAATGCAGGAGAGGTTTGGGCCCAACGGGTCCACTTGGTCTAGTCCCTATTAAAACTTTCCCGTCTTGTGCTTCTTGATTCCCCAAACCCTGGAAAAAAATGCATTTACCCCATCATGTCCATCCTGCTTTTAAACAACTCTAAAAGATCACCCCTCAGTGAAATACACTCAAAGGAATAAAGTCAAAGCCTGCCCATCCTCCCTAAATAACTCTGTCCTCGAGTCCTAGCAACATCCTCACGAATGTTCTGTACTCTTAATTACATCTTTCTTGCAGCAGGATAACCACAATTGAACACACATTGAATGGATTGAGTAGGAAGCAGCTGCAGATGCTGGTTTACACCAAAGACAGATGCAAAAACGCTGAAATAACTCGGCGGGTCAGGCAGCATCTCAGGAGAGAAGGAATGGGTGATGTTTCGGGTCGAGACCCTTCTTTAGACTGATGGCCACTGAGGGTTCGAAATGTTGGTTCATTTCATTTGTCTAATGTTATCTCACAGTCTGAAGAAGGGCTCTGACCCAAAACATCACCAACAGATTAAAAGGCAGGGCCCCCAGGGTAGTAATTTCCAGATTACTCCCAATAGCATGATCTGTCCTCTGGATAGCGCGTAACAAAAGCTTTTCGCTGTACCTCGGTACACGTGACAATAAACGGAACAAAACTGAAGGTAGACAAAATGCTGGAGTAACCCAGTGGGACAGGCAGCATCTCTAGAGAGAAGGAATGGGTGACGTTTTGGGTCCAGACCCTTTGCCCTTTGTCGGACTGGAGTCTGAAGAAGGGTCTTGACCTGAAACGTCACCCAATCCTTCTTTCCGGAGATGCTGCCTATCCCACTGATTTGCTCTGGCATTTTGTGCCCATCTTGGATGGATTATGATATTCTTTTTGATTAGCGGTTAAATTGAAGAAGTAATGTGGAATATTTCAGCTCCGCAATGCTTACATTCTTTGTTCTGACTGATGTTCCTTTGCAAGGATGTGACATTCTTGGATCCCCAGCATTTTTGATTTTGCTTTTCATCTGTTTATCTACTCTAGACCTCTGTTGCAAATACTGAGGTTCCTGTGGATGATGTTGGTGCTCAGGCAAGGCAAAAGAAGAGGATTGCACATGTTGCAAAATTCAAGGTAGAATTTCAAAATAGCTAATTTTGACAAATGTTCGTGGCAAACTAGTAAAATTAATAACGTCCATTATAATTTTATACATTCTGCAATGCTGTTCTGCAAAGATGTTCTGCAGCCAAAGGTCACAAATAATTGGATAATATCTCATCTGTTTGGTGTACTTAGTTATTCTTTCCAAAATAATACATTCAACACAATTGGATGTTGTTCAATTGTTGAGCCATGTTGGTATGGAAAAACGAAATGGGAATGGTGTTATAGAAATTCAATAATAGCATGCCAGTGTAAAGAATTGGGGAAGGGAAGGTACAGCTGGAAAAGGTACGGAGATGATTTACGAGGATGTTGCCAGGACCAGAGGGTCTGAGCGATAAGGAGAGGTTGAGTAGGCTGGGACTATTCCTTGGATCGCAGGAGGATGAGTGGTGATCTTATAGGGGTGTATAGAATCATGAGAGGAACAGATCGGTTAGATGTACACTCTTGTCCAGAGTGGGTGAATCGAGGACCAGAGGACACAGGTTCATGGTGAAGGGGAAAAGATTGAATAGGAATCTGAGGGGCAACTTTTTCCACATAAAGGGTGGTGGGTGTATGGAACAAGCTGCCAGAGGAGGTAGTTGAGGCTGGGACTATCCCATCGTTTAAGAAATAGTTAGACAGGCAGATGGGTAGGACAGGTTTGGTGGGATATGGGCCAAATGCGGGCAGGTGGTGTAGGAAATAGTATTAACCATCAGCCCTTAAACCTCACTCACTGGTAGGATCTGTCTCCAGTTCTGTCTGTAAAGACCTCCTTCCAATTGAACCAAATAGGACCTTGGCTCTGGGCATATCTGCTGGACTGTGCCCATGCGATCATAACCCATCTGGGTCTGTAGCCCGACAGTCTGTCCCTCTGACGACGGTTTAGGAGGGCGACTGGACCGATCGCAGCACGCCTTTAGAGTCTGCCGTTGGTGGTGCAGTTGAGGAGATCCCACTTCTGACACCATGTAGGAAACGGCATGAACCACAAGCCGTTAAACTTCACGATAAGTATTTGATTGAGATTACATACAGAGACCATGGCATTGGCCTCCGTAGGAATCCACGTCGTAGATAGACTGGCCCCAGCCAGTTAAATAATTAATAATCCTTTATTCGTCCCACAACGGGGAAATTTGCAGGGTTACAGCAGCAAAGTGGATAGCAAAAATATATAGGCATTCATTAAAAAAATAAAATAACGGTAATCGACTCAGCCTGCACTGAGTCGAGGGGGCAATGCAGGACAGAGCTGGCCTTCCTGACCAGCTTATCAAGTCTCAAGTTGCATACCACTAGATGGCCTGGTGGGAAAAGCCGGCACGGATCACGGATCAGGTCGGCAATAGGAAAACCAGGGATGGATCATGTCAGCAATGGCGATCGATCTACAGGTGGGACTAGTGGAGCTGGGACATGTAGGCCGTGTGTGGGTAGGTTGGGCCTGTTTCCACACTGTGTCACTCTGACTCTATGATTAAGAAGCATGGCTCGAAAGGTAACAAAACCTGGAGTATTGCGTGCAGTTTTGGTCTCCTAATCTGAGGAAAGACATTCTTGCCATAGAGGGAGTACAGAGAAGGTTCACCAGATTGATCCCTGGGATGGCAGGACTTTCATATGAAGAAAGACTGGATAGACTTGGCTTGTACTCGCTGGTGTTTAGAAGATTGAGGGGGGATCTTATAGAAACATATAAAATTCTTAAGGGGTTGGAGAGGCTAGATGCAGGAAGATTGTTCCCGATGTTGGGGAAGTCCAGAACAAGGGGTCACAGCTTAAGGATAAGGGGGAAGTCTTTTAGGACCGAGATGAGAAAGTTTTTTTTCAGAGTGGTGAATCTGTGGAATTCTCTGCCACAGAAGGTAGTTGAGGCTGGTTCATTGGCTATATTTAAGAGGGAGTTAGATGTGGCCCTTGTGGCTAAAGGGATCAGGGGGTATGGAGAGAAGGCAGGTACGGGATACTGAGCTAGATGATTAGCCATGATCATAATGAATGGCGGTGTAGGCTCGAAGGGCCAAATGGCCTAATCCTGCACCTATTTTCTATGTTTCTATGTTTCCAAAACGTTTGACCGACTCCCAGTGCAGGTGTCCTTGGGCAAGGGACAGTGGTGCGGTTGAATGTGTGGCAGGATGAATGTGGTTAGAAACATAGAAAATAGGTGCAGGAGGAGGCCATTCGGCCCTTCGAGCCTGCACCGCCATTCAATATGATCATGGCTGATCATCCAACTCAGTATCCTGTTCAGGGGAGGGGAGAAAGCTTTAAATTCCTGGGGCAACCTGAACCGGTCTTGGAGAAGGTTGGAGTTGCACAGAGTAGAGAGAGTGGTACTTTGACAGGATTGGAACCAATTTTGTTCCCGGCAGGTTTAGTTGCCGTTGGAAATAGTTTTTTTAACTCGCTTGCCTGCGGGGCGTGGGAAACTCAGTAAAGATCCTAAACCTAGAAGTGGAATGGAGGAGATTGAAAGATTGTAAGGCAGAGTAAACTATTGTTAAATCTTAGACTGAAAAGAAGTCATCAGGCCATCAGCTCAATAGGAATAGTAGAATTAGGCCATTCGAATAGTCGAATTAGGCCCATCAAGCCTACTCTGCCATTCAATCATGTCAGGGGGTATGGGGAGAAGGCAGGAACGGGGTACTGATTGAGAATGATCAGCCATGATCACATTGAATGGCGGTGTTGGCTCGAGGGGCCGAATGGCCTCCTCCTGCACCTATTGTCTATTGTCATATCTATCTCTCCCTCCTAACCCCTTCCATAAGTGTGGTTATGTTTAATGCTATACCAAATGTAAGGAATTTAATAACGAGGGTACCTGACCATTTTTCATGTGGCACGATAGGCGACCATTTTGGGACATTAAAAAGGGCCGTTGCAGGCGTGCAGAGCATTTATATTCCATGTAGCCCATTCTTTTTCCACATTTCCTTCAACAAGAGAGAGCTAGATAGAGCTCTTAAGGATAGTGGAGTCAGGGGGTACGGGGAGAAGGCAGGAACGGGGTACTGATTGAGAATGATCAGCCGTGATCACATTGAATGGTGGTGCTGGCTCGAAGGGCCGAATGGCCTACTCCTGCACCTATTGTCTATTGTCTAACTCCCCCAGATTCAACTGCTCTCCATTGGCCAATTAACCCACCATCTGCACGGCGCGGTGGCGCAGCGGTAGAGTTGCTGCCTTACAGCGCCAGAGACCCTGACTACGGGCGCTGTCTGTACGGAGTTTGTACATTCTCCCCATGATCTGCGTGGGTTTTCTCCGAGATCTTTGGTTTCATCCCACGCTCCAAAGACGCGCGGGTTTGTGGGTTAATTGGCTTGCTTTAAGTTTAAATTGTGCCTGGTATGTGCAGGGTGGCGTTGAGGAAAGAAAACTGCAGATGCCGGTATAAATCGAAGGTAGACACAAAATGCTGGAGTAACTCAGCGGGTCAGGCAGCTTCTCTGCAGAGAAGGGGTGGGTGACGTTTCGGGTCGAGACCCTTCTTCGAACTTCAGGGTAGTGTTGGTGTGCAGGGATCGCTGGTCGGTGCGGACTCGGTGGGCCGAAGGGCCTGTTTCCGTGCTGTATCTCTGAAGTAAACGGATCTTTTATGTCTTTGTGACAGGGAAGTACCAGGAGGACATTCTCAGGGTTATTGGGAGAACAGGCAACCTCTGCACAGTCAGTGCCAGAGATCGGGATTGAATCCAGTGGTCTGTAGCTGAGAGGCTGTGGCTCTATTGCCTAGGCTTGATGTGCTGAAGCTAATTAAACCTGTTACCGAAATGAGTCTTGGAGGGGCAGGCCCCAGCATTTACAGATGAGCCAAGTGATAGTTTGACAAGATTGGTTAAGAAACCAACTGGACCTAATATGCAGAAAGTATAATAAGTTCATTAGTGATGGGAACAATAGACAATAGGTGCAGGAGGAGGCCATTCGGCCCTTCCAGCCAGCACATTGATTCATGTGATCATGGCTGATCATTCTCAATCAGTACCCCGTTCCTGCCTTCTCCCCGTACCCCCTGACTCCGCTACCCTTATGCACACAGAGGACCAACAGCATATTAGGCAGGTGGTCATAAAGTTTTGGCTCGTCAGGTCATAATGTTTTGGCCGATAATTAATTCTGATAATTGGCTGGTAATTAATGCTGTCATGAAACGTGGTGATCTTATTTGTGTGTTTTGTATGTTTAAAGCTAAATAAATCGTCAGAGTTAAATAGATGTTGAAATGTCCGTTTCCTTTTAAAAGGGAAGATCGGCTTCGAACCGTGTGATTGTTCCGCGCATGCTTCCGGCTCCAAAGCTGAGGGGTCAGAGTCGGATCAAGCTAGTCCAACAACAGGCCGTGCAGCTAATGGCCAACGTGAAAGGTGGTCAGGTTTACAAAGCAACAGTGTCCGATTGCCCAGCTCCGAAGAGGTCGCTGTTGCAAAGTTCAAAGGCCCGGACCGCAAACTCTGTGAAAACGGGTAATCCTCTAGAGACGAGTTTTTCGAAGATCACCCGGGTCGTTGGAGAGTCTGTCATCGGGCCTTTCAAAGTGCAACCTGTTCCGTGTCCTTGGGGTTTATCTGTATACACCAGAGCTCTTAAGGATAGCGGAGTCAGGGGTTATGGGGAGAAGGCAGGAACGGGGTACTGATTGAGAATGATCAGCCATGATCACATTGAATGGCGGTGCTGGCTCGATGGGCCGAATGGCCTCCTCCTGCACTTATTGTCTATTGTCATGCTTGTTTGCTGAAGTTACCTTGTTGACCTACCTAGCATTTTTCTAAGATGGGCACAAAATGCCGGAGTAACTCAACGGGACAGGCAGCATCTCTGGAGAGAAGGAGTGGGTGACGATTCGGGTCGAGCGAGACCCTTCTTCAGATGTCAGACCTTGTGCAGCCTGAAGAAGGGTCTCGACGGAAAGTGTAAGAAAATAACTGCAGATGCTGGTACAAATCGAAGGTATTTATTTCACAAAAAGCTGGAGTAACTCAGCAGGTCAGGCAGCATCTCAGGAGAGAAGGAATGGGTGAGGTTTCGGGTCGAGACCCTTCTTCAGACTGATGTCAGGGGGGCTGGACAAAGGAAGGATATAGGTGGAGATAGAGGGAGAACCTGATCTCCCGGTGGCTGAGCACTTCAACTTCCCCTCCCACTCCCAGTCTGACCTTTCTGTCATGGGCCTCCTCCAGTGCCATAGTGAGGCCCACTGCTAATTGGAGGAACAGCACCTCATATTTCACCTGGGCAGCTTGCAGCCCAGCGGTATGAACATTGACTTCTCCAACTTCAGATAGTTCCTCTGTCCCTCTCTTCCCCTCCCCCTTCCCAGTTCTCCCTCTATTTTCCTGTCTCCACCTATATCCTTCCTTTGTCCCGCCCCCCCTGACATCAGTCTGAAGAAGGGTCTCGTCTCGACTGAAATGTCACCCATTCCTTCTCTCCAGAGATGCTGCCTGTTCCGCTGAGTTACTCCAGCATTTTATGTCTTCGGTTTAAACCAGCATCTGCGCTTCCTCCCAACCCTTGACATATTTCTAATCCTTTAGCCTTCATTTTTGTGAGTCAAGTATTTTCTTCCTTTCATTCTCTGTGTTCATTTTTAAGCAAGATTGAATGCTTTTGGATCTTCTCCGCACGTACCTTTTGGCTGGAAGTGCCACCACAGAGTGTTGGGATGCTCGTACAATGCATTCAATTTTACAATTCAGAGCAAACATTTCAGAGGTGACAATGATGGAGGTCTTTTTTGTTTTTGTCCAGCTCTTGAGGCTTTTGTGATTTTTGTTGCATTTATTGTATTGTGGCATTTCTCTGCTTTGAATCCCACTGAAAGCAATATTGAGGGATGCATAGAAACATAGAAACATAGAAAATAGGTGCAGGAGGAGGCCATTCGGCCCTACGAGCCAGCACCGCCATTCATTGTGTTCATGGCTGATCATCCACAATCAGTAACCCGTGCCTGCCTTCTCCCCATATCCCTTGATTCCACTAGCCCCTAGAGCTCTATCTAACTCTCTTTTAAATTCATCCAGTGAATTGGCCTCCACTGCCCTCTATGGCAGAGAATTCCACAAATTCACAACTCTCTGGGTGAAAAAGTTTCTTCTCACCTCAGTTTTAAATGGCCTCCCCTTTATTCTTAGACTGTGGCCCCTGGTTCTGGACTCTCCCAACATTGGGAACATTTATAGGGGAAGAATGAATCCATATTCTCCCTAAAGTTCTTGCGCTGTCTCGGTTTGCATTATTGTTTCACGGAGATCTGATATGTCAAAGATTAGGGCAGCATTTCAGAAAGTGAAAGGGTGTTTGATATTCCAAGACTAGCATGATTGGTTACCATGTTTAGGAACTGCAGGCGCTGGTTTTCACCGAGGAGAGACACAAAATGCTGGAGTAACTCAACGGGGCAGGCAGCATCTCTGGATAGAGAGGAATGGGTGGCGTTTTGGGTCGAGACCCTTCTTCTGAGGGTCTTGACCTGAAACGTCACCCATGGTCTAGAAGAAGGGTCTCGACCTGAAACATCGCCCATTCCTTTTGTCCAGAGATGCAGCACGGTGGCGCAGCGGTAGAGTTGCTGCCTTACAGCGAATGCAGTGTCGGAGACCCGGGTTCAATCCCGACCACGGGCTGTCTGTACGGAGTTTGTACGTTCTCCCCGTGACCAGCGTGCGTTTTCTCCGGGATCTTCGGTTTCCTCCCACACCTCAAAGACGTTCAGGTTTGTAGGTTAATTGGCTTGGTAAATGTAAAAACTGTCCCTAGTGGGTATTGGATAGTGTTAATGTGTGGGGATCGCTGGGCGGTGCGGACCCGGTGGGCCCAAAGGATGTGTTTCTGCGCTGTATCTCTAAACTAAAATCCCTCTGAGTTACTCCAGCGTTTTGTGCCCATCTGCGATTGGTTACATACCTGACACTCGGCTGTGTTTCACATTTTTCCTTTCACCATCCCTTCCCACTAAAAGTTCTTTGCATGGAAAGGAATGCCCAAGGCTTTGAATTTTTGAGCAGCTGCTAATAAACCTCCCCATCTGCCACGTTCTCCTTGACTTTCCCAATGTTTGTCTCGCATACTGCTCGCCCTTCTTGTTGGGAGTAAATGACTTGTTCTCAAACGCCCTAAACCAGCAATGACAATGGAGTATAGATTTCCACCTCTCCACCATTTCCCATCCAGCCTGTGGTATGGATTTCCACCACTCCACCATTTCCCTATGCAAATAATAAAGTTAACATTCGACAAATCGACATGCCTGCATCCTACCTTCCTTGCACTTTCAGCACTACAGAGTGGATAGGGATTCCCTGAGAGAGAGGTTTAGTTTTAGTTTAGAGATACAGCACGGAGTCAGGCCTGCCTAGTCCAAGCTGACCTGCGATCCATGCACACCAATTCTTGCTATTGAGGGCGTGCAGTATAGGTTTACTAGGTCAATTCCCAGGATGGCGGGATTGTCGTATGTTGAAAGACTGGAGCGACTAGGCTTGTATACACTGGAATTTAGAAGGATGAGAGGGGATCTTATGGAAACATATAAGATTATTAAGGGGTTGGACACGTTAGAGGCAGGAAACATGTTCCCAATGTTGGGGGAGTCCAGAACAAGGGGCCACAGTTTAAGAATAAGGGGTAGGCCATTTAGAACGGAGATGAGGAAAAACATTTCCACCTAGAGTTGTAAACCTGTGGAATTCTCTGCCTCAGATGGCAGTTGAGGCCAATTCCCTGGGTGCTTTCAAGAGAGAGTTGGATAGAGCTCTTAAGGATAGCGGTGTCAGGGGGTATGGGGAGAAGGCAGGAACGGGATACTGATTGAGAATGATCAGCCATGATCACATTGAATGGCGGTGCTGGCTCGAAGGGCCGAATGGCCTCCTCCTGCACCTATTGCCTATTGCTTTTATAATTATGCCAAGCCAATTTGCCTGCAAACCTGTACGTCTTTGGAGTGTGGGAGGAAACCGAGGATCTCGGGGAAAATACCCACGCAGGTCGCAGGGAGAACGTACAAATTCCGTACAGACAGCGCCCGGAGTCGGGATCGAACCAGGGTCTCTGGCGCTGTAAGGTGGCAATTCTACCGCTGCATCACCGTGGGGTGGGCGCGGGTGCGGGGTGGGGGCGGGGTGGGGTGGGGGCGGGGTGGGGGGGTTGGGGTGGGGGGTTGGGGGGGGCGGGGTGGAGTGGTACAATGCAAATTAATGTGACATTCGTGAAAGAACGGCATTTCCTGACATTTATCATTCATTCTGGGTTGCTTCCTAGTTTCGAGGGATTCCTTCAGGAATACACCAGGTGCTTCTCCACACTCCAGAGTGCATGGGCCACTGAGAGAAGGGACGATCGTGCGCCATACATCCAAAGATGGCCATGATATTTTGTCACGGCATCCTGCCCCTGTCTCACAGGTAGGCTGACCACTTTATTTTACTGGAATGTTTAGTTCATTTTGTGCTCAAGGCAATTCTCTCCCTTTGTAGAAAGCAAATTTAAAGCGGAGATCGAGAGTCTCCAACAATATCCGAAAACAATATCTTGGCTTCTTTATTGAAGAATTCTTGAAGACCTGTTCGTCTCGACAGGAAGCAGTCAATAAGGTTAGTCTGGGAATAGATAATATACAATAGGTGCAGGAGGAGGCCCTTCGGCCCTTCGAGCCAGCACCGCCATTCAATGTGATCATGGCTGATCATTCTCAATCAGTACCCCGTTCCTGCCTTCTCCCCATACCCCCTGACTCCGCTATCCTTAAGAGCTCTATCTAGCTCTCTCTTGAATGCATTCAGAGAATTGGCCTCCACTGCCTTCTGAGGCAGAGAATTCCACAGATTCACAACTCTCTGACTGAAAAAGTTTTTCCTCGTCTCAGTTCTAAATGGCCGACCCCTTATTCTTAAACAGTGGCCCCTTGTTCTGAACTCCCCCCAACATTGGGAACATGTTTCCTGCCTCTAACGTGTCCAACCCCTTGATAATCTTATACATTTTGATAAGATCCCCTCTCATCCTTGGGAATGTGAGTTGTTTGAAGAATTTTATTGAATTTGCAATTTTATTTTATTTTTGTTTGTTTTCTCTAACTCAAAATAGGCTCCCCGCAAAATAAGTTAGTTGAACAATAATCTGGGTTTTGGAGAAAGAGTTTGAAATAACCACTGAATCTCTGTTCAGAAACAACAAAATAACCTGCAGATTTTGGAATCTGAAATAAAACTACATTGCATTTGAGTCATTAAAAAAAATTGAGAATTTGTTCATTTAAAAAAAGATGTCTCATCTCTGTAATGGTGAACATGAAACTCTTGGGTTGCCCATTTGGTCATAAAGGTGCTTTGGGAAAGAAAATTACCATCCTTGTCCATGATGACTTGTATGTGATCCCAGATTGTGTAGGGAGGTTCTGCAGAATGCTGCTTTAAACACAACAAAGCTGGATTAACTCAGCGGGTCAGGCAGTATCTCCGGAGAAAACTAACAGGTAATGATGCAGGTCGAGACCCGTCTGAAGGGGAGCCTCGACCTGAAACGCTGCCTGTCCTTTTTCTCCGGAGAAGCTGCCTGATCTGCTGAGTTCCTCCAGCTTTTTGTGTCCATCTGTGATCGCAGCATCTTGAACTGTCTCCCCTGATAGAGGCTGTTTATGACAGATTAGGATAACTGCTAATGAAATCGCTGGTTATGTCAATGTTATTTAAACACATGATTTGTTGGGTGGCACAGTAATGCAGTGAGCACTGCAGTAAAGCACTGCGACCTTGGGCAAGATTAGACCACATGGTATTGGGTGATGACATGGATAGAAAATTGGTTGGCAGACAGGAAACAAAGAATAGGGATTAATGGGTCCCTTTCAGAATGGCAGGCAGTGACTAGTGGGGTACCGCAAGGCTTGGTGCTGGGACCGCACCTATTTACAATATACATTAATGACTTGGATGAAGGGATTAAAAGTAACATTAGCAAATTTGTGGATGACACCAAGCTGGATGGCAGTGTGAACTGTGAGGAAGATGCTATGAGGTTGCAGGGTGACTTGGACAGGTTGTGTGAGTGGGCGGATGCATGGCAGATGCAGTTTAATGTGGATAAGTGTGAGGTTATCCACTTTGGTGGTAAGAATAGGAAGGCAGATTATTATCTGAATGGTGTCAAGTTAGGAAATGGGGAAGTACAAAGAGATCTGTGTGTCCTTGTTAATCAGACTTAAAGTTGGAATGCAGGTACAGCAGGCAGTGAAGAAAGCTAATGGCATGTTGGCCTTTATGACAAGAGGTGTTTAGTACAGGAGCAAAGAGGTTCTTCTGCAGTTGTACAGGGCCCTAGTGAGACCGCACCTGGAGTACTGTGTGCAGTTTTGGTCTAGAAAAATTTGAGAAGGACATTCTTGCTATTGAGGCGTGCAGCGTAGGTTCACTAGGTTAATTCCCGGAATGGTGGGACTGTCATATGTTGAAAGACTGGAGCGACTAGGCTTGTGTGCGCTGAAATTTAGAAGGATGAGAAGGGATCTTATTGAAACATATAATATTATTAAGGGATTGGACACGCTAGAGGCAGGAAACATGTTCCCAATGTTGGAGTCCAGAACCAGGGGCCACAGCTTAAGAATAAAGGATAGGCCATTTAGAATGGAGATGAGGAAAAACTTTTTCAGTCAGAGTTGTAAATCTGTGGAATTGTCTGCCTCCGAAGACAGTGGGGGCCAATTCTCTGGATGCATTCAAGAGAGGTAGATAGAGCTCTTAAGGATAGCGGAGTCAAGGGATATGGGGCGAAGGCAGGAACTGGGTACTGATTGTGAATGATCAGCCATGATCACATTGAATGGCGGTGCTGGCTCGAAGGGCCGAATGGCCTACTCCTGCACCTATTGTCTATTGTCTATTGACCTCACGGTTCCAGTCAATAGTCAATAGTCAATAGTGGTTTATTTGTCACATACACATAAATGTGTAGTGAAATGAAACATTACCCACAGTTGAACAATAAGACCAATAAGATTAATCAATAAAAATGCAATAACACATACAATCACAAACTAACACCAAACAAAAAGAAACATCCATCACAGTGAGTCTCCTCCAGTCCCTCCTCACTGTGATGGAAGGCCAGAATGTCTTTTTCTCTTCCCCTGCCGTCTTGTCCCGCGGTCAGGCTGTTGGAGTTGCCACGTCGGGGCGGTCGGGGTTCCCGATATTGAAGCCTCCGCTGGGCGATGAAAATCCCACGGCCTATTCCAGGCCGCGCCGGATGGTGAAAGGTCCGCGGCGGGCCGACCCAAGCCCCGCGATTCGGGGCGGGCGAACATGCTGCCGCTGCCGCTGCCGGAGCTCCCAATGTCGGCCCCTATCCAGAGGCCTGCGGGCTTCCGACATCCACGCGGCCCGCGCCGGAGCCTCCGGAGACGAGTCGCAGCCGCTCCCGCAGCATCCGCAGGCGGCCAGCGCCGCAGGTGGTGAGTCCGGACCGCGGGCTCTGCGAACCAGAGCCCCAGGTGGTCCCAGGTGCATGGCCGGTGTTAGGTGGAGCCCGCCGGTCCCAGGTGCATGGCCGGTGGTGGCCGCAACGGGAACGGAGACACGACACAGAAACAAAGGTCACGTCTCCGTTCGGGAGAGAGAATTATACAGTTCCCGTTCCCTCCCACCCCCAACCCCCCCCCCCCCCAAACATAATACAAACACCACACCATATTAAAACTACAATTCATACAAAAACAACAAAAAACACAAAAGGCAGACGGACTGCAGGCAAGCCGCAGCTGCGACGGCAGCGCTGGCTCCGGGTTCAATCCCGTGCCTGATTTTTGACTGTATTGGTTGGTTAATTAGCCATTATCATTCATCCATTGTATTTGCCCATTGAGGCGAGAACTGCCAGCATTATATGAAATCATAAGAGACCTCGATAGGGCAGAACAGTCAAAACTATTCTTTCCCAGCATCGAGATATCGAATGCTGGAGATCATGGGTTTGATGTGAGAGGGGCCACATTTAAAGGAGATGAGCGGGGACAAGTTATTTTGCACTGAGCGTACTTAGTGCCTTGAAACGTGCCACCGGGGATGGTGGTGGAGGACATACAATTGTGGCGTTTTTGTTAAGCACATGGATATGCAGGGAATGGAGGGATATGAATTAATAACTGCAGGCAGATGAGAATTGGTCTTGGCATTGTGTCCAGTGCAGACGTTGTGGCCTGAGGGAGCTGTTTCGTGTGCTATGGTGAAGGTGCGAATTACAGTGAAAGAGGAAAGATGGGTGCTAATGTAGATACTTGCACGATGGCCAGCGTAAATGAGGTGGGCCAAAGACCCTCATTCCCAGTGCAGAGGCCAACATTCCCTGTTCCCGAGGCTGCCACCTTGGACCGTCTCCGCACCGTTGATTTGGGTTGCCTGTTGTGATCCGCGCCAAGAGATTGGCCACGTTTTGACTAACTTCCCTCTGCTTCCTGATTTCAGGGCGTGTCTGAGGAACTGAGCATCTTTGAGCACAGCACCAGTAGGTTCGTGTATCTGAATGCAGCCGTGCATTCTCTGAAGTCACTCCGCAGTCTTGCCGCACGTCAGCCCGTCCCGTCAGGCGGTACGTTTTTCCATTGGAATTGTGGGTGTAGGAATACTGGAAACTGTTGAAGCTCCAAAGACGTACGCGTCAGCCGATGGACCCTCCAGCGTGCACTCTGAGTGGTGCCGTGATTGTCTCGCTGATCAGTAGCGCAGCTCCTCCACTGCCTTTGCCCCCTTCTCCATCGCGTCCGAAACATCAGAGCCCACGATCAATGAGCTGCCGAGTCTAGTTTCCCCCCCACAACCACGTTTCCACAGTGGCCACAACGCCATAACTCCCAAGCACCGGTCCAGGCTGTGAGTTCATCCGCCTTCTCCACGGTGCTCCTTGTAGGGATATAACTGCAGACGCCGGTTCAAATCGAAGGTAGACGCAAAACGCTGGAGTAACTCAGTGGGTCGGGCAGCATCCAGGGAGAGAAGGAACGGGGTGACGTTTCGGGTCGAGACCCTTCTTCACACTGATGTCAGGGGGGGGAGGGGGTGGGACAAAGATAAGACGTAGTAGGAGACAGGAAGACCAGTGGGAGAACTGTCACGGGCGGTCGCGGTGGCGCAGCGGTAGAGTCGCTGCCTTACAGCGAATGCAGCGCCGGAGACCCGGGTTCGATCCTGACTACGGGCGCCGTCTGTACGGAGTTTGTACGTTCTCCCCGTGACCTGCGTGGGTTTTCTCCGAAATCTTCGGTTTCCTCCCACACTCCAACCACTTACAGGTTTGTAGGCTAATTGGCTGGGCAAATGTAAAAATTGTCCCTAGTGTGGGCGGTGCGGACCCGGTGGGCTGAAGGGCCTGTTTCTGCGCTGTATATCTAAATCTTGTTCCTTTCATCCATCATCGCCTCACATCATGGGTCAGTGACCTGGTAATTATCCATGGCCTGTTGTGTCTTCGTCTTTAGCTCTAAACATGTGCATCCACTACCCAATATACTCGCCTCAAGATTCAATATCCATCGTCAAGGTAAGTGAACTTTGACCCTTGTGTGTTGTGAGTTCCCTTCAAAAGCCAACTCTTGGTAATTCGATGCCACAGAATACGTATTTACAGTTATGATCATTTATTTAGGGTCTGCTTCATTTGAGTTCCACAAACATTTGTGTTGATTTATTTCACGTCGGGACTCGCCATGAAATAGCTATTTGCTGGAAAGGAAATGGCCGCATTATCAAGGGGTGAAGTGGCTTGATATCTCATGAATTTGACTCAGTGTTTCGAAGAGCTGAACAAGAGGGCAGCGCAGGATTTTGGACTTTCGACGTAATCCACCGAGGGAAGGTTGGATCAATGAAGGAGGGTCTCGACCCGAAACGTCACCCATTCCTTCTCTCCAGAGATGCTGCCTGACCCGCTGAGTTACAATAGACAATAGATGCAAGAGGAGGCCTTTCGGCCCTTCGAGCCAGCACCACCATTCAATGTGATCATGGCTGATCATTCTCAATCAGTACCCCGTTCCTGCCTTCTCCCCATACCCCTTGACTCCGCTATCATTAAGAGCTCTATCTAGCTCTCTTGAATGCATTCAGAGAATTGGCCTCCATTGCCTTCTGAGGCAGAGAATTCCACAGATTCACAACTCCTTATTCCAGAATCTTTCTGTCTATCTTCGATTTAAACCAGCATTTACAGTTCCTACACGTTTTATTTATTCGTGTCATCATACAGCTGTTTGCCGATAGCGAGTAGATTTCAGTGCCACGTGGTTGCCCTCTGCAAGATCCTTCACAGTGCGTGTGTCGTGCAGCACGTCACAGCTCAGGACATGTTCCATAGTCTGGAGGCCCCGTCCCCACTCGCAGTCTGCCGCATCTTCAGTGTACCCCCACTTCAGCATGTTCGATCTGCCCCTCCCCACGCCTGTCCTCAGTCTGTTGAGACGGCGCCAGGTTATCCACGGTGGGTCGGAACCTGGTGGGAGTTTCTCAGAGGGATCGATTGCCGTGTGAGTGTCTTCCGGAGATTTCTCCAG
The DNA here is from genome assembly GCF_053455715.1 of Rhinoraja longicauda. Taxonomy (NCBI): domain Eukaryota; kingdom Metazoa; phylum Chordata; class Chondrichthyes; order Rajiformes; family Arhynchobatidae; genus Rhinoraja; species Rhinoraja longicauda. The sequence goes on along the minus strand of NC_135955.1, from coordinate 5,731,104 downwards.
TCTCTCTTCCCAGAGTTTGAGCCTTGTGGACGATGCACTGCGGTCCAGGGGATGGACGGAAGAGAGGAAACGTCTGCGTGATTTCAAACGCTGAGGCAGCAAAGGGTGGTCTTGTCGGGGGGGTGTCTTTCATCCTCTGATTGTCTGAGGTGTTCTTTTTGACTGGCTACAGTTCTTCTGATTCAGATTCCAGGAGGTGCAATGCCAGAGAGTAGGTTGACGTTGTCAGTCTTGGTAGGCTACACGCATCCACTGATTCAGGGAAAGCTTGTGTTTAGCACAGGATCAATCTTCCCTGCATGAGCTGAGTGGTATGAACATTGACTTCTCCAACTTTAGATAGTTCCTCTCTTCCCCTCCCCCTTCCCAGTTCTCCCTCTATCTTCCTGTCTCCACCTATGTCCTTACTTTGTCCCTTTCCTTTAAACTTGATGATATGTGCCTTGTAGGTCAGAGATTGGTCAAGAGTCACGCCGAGATAGACAGGAACGGGGTACTGATTGAGAATGGTCAGCCATGATCACATTGAATGGCGGTGCTGGCTCGAAGGGCTGAATGGCCTCCCCTGCACCTATTGTCTATTGGACTGTCACAGTGCTCCAATCTGACTCCATTCCATATGATCTTCAACCTTTGATTCTCTTTGTAGTACTAGGACAGGTTGTCTAAAGCCTCACAGGTTAGATCAATGGCTCTTTATTACCACATATGCACCACGCAGTGAAGTTCTTTTACACAACCCTCAGACGCACAGTCCCAATGTTTTGATGCCAAGGGATTCCTGGTGAACCAGTCAATTGGGTGCAAAATTGGCTTGGTGGAAGGCAGCAGAGGTGGGCGTGGAGGGATGTATTTCAGATAAGGGGCTTGTGGCCAACAACAAGCTGGAAGTATTGATGCTGAAACCGTTGTTTGTGATCTAAATGATTTGAAAGGAAATGTAGGCGACGTGATCAGGAAGTTTGTACGAATGAACTGCAGATGCTGCTTTAAACCGAAGGTAGACACAAAAACCTGGAGAAACACTGCGGGACTGGCAGCATCTCTGGAGAGAAGGAATGGGTGACGTTTTGGGTCGAGACCCTTCGTCAGACTTTTCACTTAACAGCACATTCACAGTGAATGGTCGGGCAATGGAGAGTTGTCGAACAGAGATCTTGATATGTAGTTCCCTGGCGGTATTGGCGCAGGTAGAGGAGGTGATGCAGAATACGTGTGGCATGCCAGCCACACTTGACAGGGCATCGATTACAAGTGTTGGAATGTATTCGTGCCTTGTAAGATGTTGGTGACATTGCACACGGTGGGGATATCATACGATGGATGTGACCAAGCTAGAAAGGGTCCAAATAATTTGGATTGTCACTCTTCAAGTCACAACTCGACAGCTTGGACATGGATCTTAGGCTTAGGCTTGTATACACTGGAATTTAGAAGGATAAGAGGAGATCTTATCGAAACGTATAAGATTATTAAGGAGTTGGACACGCTTGAGGCAGGAAACATGTTCCCAATGTTGGGGGAGTCCAGAACAAGGGGCCACAGTTTAAGAATAAGGGGTAGGCCATTTAGAACTGAGATGAGGAAAAACTTTTTCAGTCAGAGTTGTGAATCTGTGGAATTCTCTGCCTCAGAAGGCAGTGGAGGCCAATTCTCTGAATGCATTCAAGAGAGAGCTAGATAGAGCTCTTAAGGATAGCGGAGTCAGGGGGTATGGGGAGAAGGCAGGAACGGGGTACTGATTGAGAATGATGAGCCATGATCACGGTGAATGGCGGTGCTGGCTCGAAGGGCCGAATGGGGAGGGGAAGGGGGGAGAGAGGGGGGAGGGGAGAGAGGGGAGAGAGAGGGGAGAGAGAGGGGAGGGGAGAGAGAGGGGTGGGGAGAGAGAGGGGTGGGGAGGGGAGGGGGGTGGGGAGGGGGATAGGGTGGGAGAGGGGAAGGGGGAGAGGGGGGCTTGAGGGGGGGAGGGGGGGTTGAGGGAGAGAGGTGGGTGGGGAGGGGGAGAGAGGGGGGTGGGGAGGGGCAGGAGAGAGAGCGGGGTGGGAAGGGGGAAGCGGGAAGGGGAGGGGGAGAAGGAGAGGGGAAGGGGGAGAGGAAGGGGAAGGGGGAGAGGGGAGGGGGGGGTTGAGGGGGATGGAGGGGGGAAGACAAGTGGGGTTGAGGGGGATGGAGTGGGGGGAGAGGGGAGGGAAGGGGAGGGAGGAAAGTGTGCTCTACCAATGCAGGAGAGGTTTGGGCCCAACGGGTCCACTTGGTCTAGTAACTAATAAATGCAAAATGGCTCCTACAATTATTTTTCTGATTGGAGGCATGTATCCAGTGGTGGGCCATGGGTGTTGGTGCTGGGTCCTCTGTCGTTAGTTATATACATTAGCGGTTTGGATGACTATGCAGGTAATATTGATAAATTTGCAGATGATGCCAAAACTAGGCCTAGGAGAGGCATATGGAATTTAACAGGACTTGCACAGTATGTGGTGGAGCTGTGGAGAGTGTTGCAGATTACAAAGATCTAGGGCCACAAGTTCACAAGGTACAGGAGTAGAATCAGGCCATTCGGCCCATCGAGTCTACTCTGCCGTGCAATCATGGCTGATCTCTGTCTCCTCCCCCCATTCTCCTCCTTCTCCCCATCACCCTTGACGTCCGTTCCAATCAAGAATCTGTATCTCTACCTTAAGAATATCCACTGACTTGACCTCCACGGCCCTCTGTGGCAATGAGTTGCACAGATTCGTGGAATGCAGTCCGTATCTGGAATGAGCTTCCAGATGAAACTGCAGAAGTAGATGCCATTAACAGATTCAAAGGTCATTTGGCTGGACATATGGGTAGGAAGGTATTTTGGAGAGGCTTTGGGCCAAATGGGGGCACATGTGGCTTGTCAACTTAGCATGACAAGGTGTGCAGAAGGCCCTATTTCCTGGCTGTACAGCTCCACGACACTCTGGCTAGAAATGGCATGGACGTTTCTGTTGGATAAATACAGGTGGAAAACTATCGACTCCAACTGATGGTGTCATGTCAGTAGAATGATGCAAAGTCAGACTGACGAATGTTTCTGGTTTGGAATCAGCCTTGGAATTTGAGGACGAGTCTTGTAAATTGAGGTAGTATTTATTGACGATGATGAATATTACCCAAGGTATCACAAAATGCTGGAGTAACTCAGCGGGTCAGGCAGCATCTAGGAGAGAGAATGGAGATATCCCTGTGGTGAACTTCTGACTTGGGGGGGGGGAAAAAAGCAATTTTCATAGATTTAATCCAAACTAAATTCATATGATAGGAGCAGAATTGGGCCATTCGGCTCATCAAGTCTACTCCGCCATCCAATCATGGCTGATCCATCTCTCCCTCCCAACCCCATTCTCCTGCCTTCTCCCCATAACCCCTGATACCCGTACTAATCAAGAAACTATCTAACTATGCGCTACAAAATATCCATTGACTTGGCCTCCACTGCCTTCTGTGGCAATGAATTCCACAGATTCACCGCCCTCTGACTCAAGAAATTCCACCTCATTTCCTCCTTAAAGGAACGTCCTTTAATTCTGAGGCTGTGACCTCTGGTCCTGGAATCTCCCACTAGTGGAAACATCCTCTCCACATCCACTCTACCCAGGCCTTTCACTATTCTGTACGTTTCAATAAGGTCCCCCCCTCTCATCCTTCTAACCTCCAGCGAGTACAGGCCCAGTGCCGACAAACACTCATCATATGTTAACCTGCTCATTCCTGGGATCGTTCTTGTAAACCTCCTCTGGACCCTCTCCAGAGCCAGCACGTCCTTCCTCAGGTATGGTGTCCAAAATTGCTCACAGTACTCCAGATGCGGTCTGACCAGCGCCTTGTAGAACCTCAGAATTACATCCCTGTTATTGTATTCTAGTCCTCTTGGAATAATTGCATTTGCCGATTCGACTTGCAGATTAACTTTTTGGAAATGCTGCACCAGCATTCCCAGGTTCCTTTGCACCTCCAATTTCTGGATTCTCCCGTCCCCCCACCCCCTCCCCTTGACCAGTGGGAGAGAACCAAAATGGACGCAGTGTGGGGAAAGATGGCCTAAACAGAGGTGGATCCGATTGCTTTTTAGAGATACAGCGTGGAAACAGGCCCTTCGGCCCATCGGGTCCGCGCTGCCCAGCGATCCCCACGCATTAACACTATCCTACACACACTAGGGACAATTTTTACATTTACACTTGTACCAAGCCAATTAACCTACATACCTGTACGTCTTTGGAGTGTGGGAGGAAACCGAAGATCTCGGAGAAAACCCACGCAGGTCACGGGGAGAACGTACAAACTCCGTACAGACGGCGCCTGTAGTCAGGATCGAACCTGAGTCTCCGGCGCTGCATTCGCTGTAAGGCAGCGACTCTACTGCTGCGCCACCGATCAGACCTGAAGGGGGAAGGTTTCGGAGCGCTGTGCACAGCTGAGCTCATGAGTGTCCGGTCAGAGGGCCGAGCAGCGATGGGGAAAGGCGCTAAAGGAGCATAATGTTAACAGCTGAGCTGGTGCGTTTCCAGCCAGGAGCCAAAACAGAGTGCAAAGCAGTGGGACAGTTTTGAACAATGCAGATCGAGTGGTTCCTGGGTGATACAAGTTATCGAGCCGTCCAACGTGGAAATAGGCCCTCTGACCCAACTTGTACAGGGGCGGCACAGCAGTAGAGTTGCTGCCTTGCAGCGAATGCAGCGCCGGAGACCCGCGTTCCATCCAGACTACGGGTGCCGTCCGTACGGAGTTTGCACGTTCTCCCCCTGACCTGCGTGGGTTTTCTCCGAGATCTTCGGTTTCCTCCCACACTCCAAAGACGTGCAGGTATGTAGGTTAATTGACTGGGTAAATGTCAAAATTGTCCCTGGTGTGTGTAGGATAGTGTTAATGTGCGGGGATCGCTGGGCGGCGCGGACCCGTTGGGCCGAAGGGCCTGTTTCCGCACTGTATCTCTAAACTAAACAAAAATATCAATTAAGATGCCCCATCTATGCTAGTCCCACCTGCCTGTGTTGGGCCCATATCCCTCGAAACCTTTTCTATCCACGTATCTGTCCAAACGTCTTTTCCTACAGAACAGGGACAAATCCTTGGTCCCACAATGTCAGTGCTGAACAGTTTGGGGAAATTTGGCACGTTAAAATAATCTTTGCTACTGTATTAAGGGAATAGAATGCTACAAGTGTGTATTGAGGTATAATAAATGTCAAGGGTAGACACAAAATGCTGGAGTGACTCAGGCAGCACCTCTGGAGAGAAGGAATGGGTGATGATTCGGGTCGAGACCACTCGTTAGTTTAGTTTAGGGATACAGCGTGGAAACAGGCCCTTCGGCCCACCGAGTCCGCGCCGACCAGCGATCCCTGCACATTAATGCTACCCTTAATATTAATGCTATTGAGGGCGTGCAGCGTAGGTTTACTAGGTTAATTCCCGGAATGGCGAGACTGTTATACGTTGAAAGACCGGAGCGACTAAGCTTGTATACACTGGAATTTAGAAGGATGAGAGGAGATCTTATCGAAACGTATAAGATTATTAAGAGGTTGGACATGTTAGAGGCAGGAAACATGTTCCCAATGTTGGGGGAGTCCAGAACAAGGGACCACAGTTTAAGAATAAGGGGTAGGCCATTTAGAACTGAGATGAGGAAAAACTTTTTCAGTCAGAGTTGTGAATCTGTGGAATTCACTGTCTCAGAAGGCAGTGGAGGCCAATTCTCTGAATGCAATCAAGAGAGAGCTAAATAGAGCTCTTAAGGATAGCGGAGTGAGGGGGTATGGGGAGAAGGCAGGAACGGGGTACTGATTGAGAGTGATCAGCCATAATCACATTGAATGGCGGTGCTGGCTCGAAGGGCTGAATGGCCTCCTCCTGCACCTATTGTCTATTGTCTACACACACTAGGGACAAATTTTTTTTTTTGATACCTCGCCAATTAACCTACAAACCTGTAAGTCTTTGGAGTATGTGGGAGGAAACCGAAGATCTCGGAGAAAACCCACGCAGATCACGAGAACGTACAAACTCCGTACAGATGGCGCCCGTAGTCAAGATGGAACCCGGGTCTCCGGCGCTGTCAGGCAGCAACTCTACCGCTCGCTGCACCACCGTGCCGCCCTGTACGTCCTTCAGACCTGTAATAAACGTGACTTGGTTTCCTTGTTTATTCCACCAGCTCATGGATCGGGATCTATTGAGAAAGGCCACACGTACATGGAACTCGTGCTGCGGAAAATGACGGAAGACACAAGAGGCAGAAAATGCTGAGACTGACCAGTGAAAGGCCACAGACTTCAAACCCTTCAGCTTGCCTCATTGAATAGCTTCATCCCATCTTCTCGGTCTGAAGAGGATTTCTGAATTTTGGTTGCAGTTCGTCCTGCTGATGATGTCTTTGTTCATCTGGAATCAATATGCCTGATCGTTGTATATCCATTGAAATTGGACCCCCCCCCCCCCGTCGATTTTCCCCTTCAAGTTCAAATACTTCCTTAGATGCACACTCTAGTAACTTTCATGGGTATTCTGCTTTAAAATTCCCGACAGAAGTTTGTCGTTAATGTTACTTGTTCGTGTGAGTTTTGCTCACTGGTTGCACTTGCCACTGCAAACTTGAATCAGTAGACGGATGTTAGAATAAAGGACGCAACAATTGGTTGATGGATGTACACACCTCAGTGTTGGCACTCAAGAAAATGTTCTCGCTTGTGTGAGTGAGAGAGGATTGTGCCTCCTTGTTTCAGCCCAGTAATTGATGCACTCACTCTGTGTTGTGGTGCAACCTATTATTTAAGTGGTAAGATTGTGTGCTTGGTCAACAACGTGTACCCACCAACCACTGGTAAAAGCAAATGACCGTGGTTAGTTTAAATGTCCAGACGGGCTGGAGGTTTTCTTGCTTTGCTGTGGACCGACAGCACGAAGATGTGTTCAGTTGCAGACGAGTACTAAAATAAAAATCCCGATCTATGCTGGGGAAAATAAAGATGCTCTGAGTGTGTTCTCGATAGTGCAACAAAACATGTAGAGCCTGATTTATAAAATGCACAAATACTTGTGTTGTAAGTATGGTCACCCATTAAAGGATGTCTGTATGGATCTGGTGCTGGTTTTTTCCAAATGCTGCATGTTGGATAATTTCTAAAGTGAGTATCCATGCACTGGTACCGAGACTGGTGACAACATGCTGGTTAATTGGGTAAAAAAAAATTCATGCGGTCATAAGGAATGGAGGAGAATTTGGCCATTTGGCCCGTCAAGTCTACTCCGCCATTCAATCATGGCTGATCTCTCTCTCCCTCCTAACCCCATTCTCCTGCCTTCTCCCCATAACCTCTGACACCCGTACTAATCAATAATCTATCTATATCACTGCCCTTAAAAAAAAATCCACTGACTTGGCCTCCACAGCCTTCTGTGGCAAAGAATTCCACAGATTCGCCACCCTCTGACTAAAGAAGTTCTTCGTCATCTCCTTCCTTCAAATGGCCAAATTCTCCTCCTATTTAAGAATAAGGGGTAGGCCATTTAGAACTGAGATGAGGAAAAACTTTTTCAGTCAGAGTTGTGAATCTGTGGAATTCTCTGCCTCAGAAGACAGTGGAGGCCGATTCTCTGAATGCATTCAAGAGAGAGCTAGATAGAGCTCTTAAGGATAGCGGAGTCAGGGGGTATGGGGAGAAGGGCAAGAATGGGGTACTGATTGAGAATGATCAGCCATGATCACAGGGCTCGAAGGGCCGAATGGCCTCCTCCTGCACCTATTGTCTATTGGACTCGGGAAATCGATTCATCAGTGAGCCAGCAGATCTTGAGTGTAGATAGACGCTAAATGCTGGAGTAACTCAGCGGGACAGGCAGCATCTCTGGAGGAAAGGAACGGGTTACGTTTTCGGGTTGAGACCCTTCTAAAGATGTCTTAAGGAGTTGGGTCATCCTCTAGTGATTTCAGCTCAAAGTGGGAAACATACCTTTAACATTTGAAGTCACAATTACTATTTTATTACAAATAATCACAGAATGGACCGGGAAGGGGAAAGTACTCAGTATTTCTCGTGACAGCTTACAGTAAGCTACACGTTTGAACAATGTTTCAATTATGCTTTTATTGCATCGACACAGTGAAATTCTTTTCAAACAGGTTGCTTTAATATTGAACTCAGTTAGGACACTCAGTTGTCAAATAATTTTATTTTTCCATATGGAATTAAACAGAGATACAGAGATACACTTGCAACCGCACGAGATGCAACACCTGTCCCTTTACCTCCCCCCTCAACTCCATCCAAGGACCCAAACAGTCTTTCCAAGTGAGACAGAGGTTCACCTACACCTCCTCCAACCTCATCTATCGCATCCGGTGCCCCAGATGTCAACTTATTTACATCGGCAAAACCAAACGCGCAGGCTCGGCGATCGCTGCGCTCGGTCCGCGTTGGCCAAACTGGTCTCCCGGTGGCCGAGCACTTCAACTGCCCCTCCCATTCACAGTCTGACCTTTCTGTCATGGGCCTCCTCCACTGCCACAGTGAGGCCCACCGGAAATTGGAGGAATAGCACCTCATATTTCGCCTGGGCAGCTTGCAGCCCAGCGGTATGAACATCGACTTCTCCAACTTTAGATAGTTCTTCTGTCCCTCTCTTCCCCTCCTCCTTCCCAGATCTCCCTCTATCTTCCTGTCTCCACCTATATCCTTCCTTTGTCCCACCCCCCTGACATCAGTCTGAAGAAGGGTCTCGACCCGAAACGTCCCCCATTCCTTCTCTCCTGAGATGCTGCCTGACCTGCTGAGTTACTCCAGCATTTTGTGAGGAGATAAACTTAGGTAATTTGGTAGAAATGGAGGACATTTTATCATCTTCTCAAACCAATGCCTTGTTGTATGATTAACAAACAATTTTGGAGATCACTGCATACTGATTCACTGAGGAACGTCATCCTTTCAAAATGATCAGCCAGCCTAGATATACACTACGTGTAATACTGCGGATTAGTGGGCACAAATGCTTACATGCACGAAGTCAGACACAAATATCGACGCAATTTTTTTTTTTAAAGCAGATTTTAAAATATTACCTTTGACTAAATGTGGTCACGCTATAACCTATAGTCAGTCACACATCATGGAAACAGGCCTGCAGGTTCAATATATCAATGAACAAGCACCCACTGCTTTTAATCTCGGTCTTTTTCTCTTGTACCCTCCATCAGCTGCCCCTGATTTTCTTTCCGTCCATTTGTTTCAGGGCCCATTTACACAAGGAGCTAACCAGTGCACCTTTGGCATATGGGAAGAAGTTGAGACACCTGGAGGAAACCCATGCAGTCACCGAGAGAGCACGTTGGCGCAGCGGTAGAGTTGCTGACTTACAGCGCCAGAGACCCGGGTTCGAACCTGACCACGACTACTGTCTGTAGGGCGCGTGTACATTTCCCAGGTAAACTTTGTGGGTTTTCTCCAAAAAAGACACTAGAGAAACAAGATAGACCACTTGACCATAAAAACCGTAGTAGGACACGGCACCATTTTAGTAGGCAGAAACTTGCAGAAACATTTTAAAAGAAAAATAAACAAAAATCTGTGAGTTGATCGATGAGATATATTCTGCATTGTTATGGTATCATCACACATACTGTTCCCCCACAACACTGATTACACTGCGAGAGGCAGAGCGAACGGCGGGTTTTGCCTACTAAAATGGCGGACGTTACGCTCCTTTACGTACTACACCTCAGTATAGGCGATTTCAACAGAGTGGTCCATCTTGTTCCTCTAGTATCTTTGGTTTTCTCCAAGATAGAAACATAGAAAGATAGAAAATAGGTGCAGGAGTAGGCCATTTGGCCCTTCGAGCCTGTACGCACCGCCATTCAATATGATCATGGCTGATCATCCAACTCAGTATCCCGTACCTGCCTTCTCTCCATACCCCCTGATCCCTTTAGCCACAAGGGCCACATCTAACTCCCTCTTAAATATAGCCAATGAACTGGCCTCAACTACCTTCTGTGGCAGAGAATTCCACAGATTCACCACTCTCTGTGAGAAAAAAACCTTTCTCATCTCGGTCCTAAAAGACTTCCCCCTTCTCCTTAAACTGTGACCCCTTGTTCTGGACTTCCCCAACATCGGGAACAATCTTCCTGCATCTAGCCTGTCCAACCCCTTAAGAATTTTGTAAGTTTCTATAAGATCCCCCCTCAATCTTCTAAATTCCAGCGAGTACAAGCCGAGTCTGTCCAGATCTTCTGTTTCCCCCCACACTCCAAAGACGTGCAGGTTTGTAGGTTAATTGGCTTGGTCTAAATGTAAATTGACCCTAATGTAGGATAGTGTTAGAGTATGGGGATCGCTGGTCGGTGCGGACTTGGTGGGCCGAAGGGCCTGATTCCAGCGCTGTATCTCTAAACTAAACTAAACTAAACATAAACTCTACACAGACAACATCAGAATTGATCCCAAATCAGTGGAGTTGTGAAAACTGTGTTTTGCTGGAACAGGAATTAAATAGGTTGTGACCCAATCATATAAAAATAGTGGGATTTTTACGCATGTTCTTAGAAATCCAAAGAGAAGTTGTCACAAAATGCTGGAGTAACTCAGCGGGTCAGGCAGCATCTCTGGAGAGAAGGAATGGGTGACGTTTCGGGTCGAGACCGTTCTCCAGACTGAAAGCCTTCTTCGACCCAAAACGTCACCCATTCCTTCTCTCCGGAGATGCTGCCTGACCCGTTGAGTTACTCCAGCATTTTGTGATACCTTCGATTTGTACCAGCATCTGCAGTTATTTTCCTACACAAAGAGAAGATGTGGTATTTTGATCTAAAAAGTGGGTTCAAGTTCGCAGGTTCAAAATCCAAAATCTTCTTTTAACTATTTGTTCCTATTTTGATGTTGTCCATGTTTGCAATGTGGCACGCCCCTAATTAGGATCTGGCATTGTACATGGCACCATGGAAATAAACACAATTGACATTCATAACTCAGTCAGAGAGTTGTAAATCTGTGGAATTCTCTGCCTCAGAAGGCAATAGACAATAGGTGCAGGAGGAGGTCATTCGGCCCTTCGAGCCAGCACCGCCATTCAATGTGATCATGGCTGATCATTCTCAATCAGTACCCCGTTCATGCCTTCTCCCCATACCCCCTGACTCCGCTATCCTTAAGAGCTCTATCTAGCTCTCTCTTGAATGCATTCAGAGAATTGGCCTCCACTGCCTTCTGAGGCAGAGAATTCCACAGATTCACAACTCTCTGACTGAAAACGTTTTTCTTCATCTCCGTTCTAAATGGCCTACCCCTTATTCTTAAACTGTGGCCCCTTGTTCTGGACTCCCCCAACATTGGGAACATGTTTCCTGCCTCTAACGTGTCCAACCCCTTAATAATCTTATACGTTTCAATAAGATCCCCTCTCATCCTTCTAAATTCCAGTGTACACAAGCCTAGTCGCTCCAGTCTTTCAACATACGACAATCCCGCCATTCTGGGAATTAACCTAGTAAACCTACGCTACACGCTCTGTAGTGGAGGCCAATTCTCTGAATGCATTCAAGAGAGAACTAGATAGAGCTCTTAAGGATAGTGGAGTCAGGGGGTATGGGGAGAAGGCAGGAACGGGGTACTGATTGAAAATGATCAGCCATGATCACATTGAATGGCGGTGCTGGCTCGAAGGGCCGAATGGCCTCCTCCTGCACCTATTGTCTATTCTCCCACACTCCAAAGATGTACAGGTTTGTAGGTTACATCTGGCTTTTGTTGAAGTTGTAAATTGTTGCGAGCGTGTGGGATCGTGGGGTGACTGCTAGTCGGCACTGGCTCCATGGGCTGAAGGGCCTGTTTCCACACTGTAATCTCCAAAGTCTAAATCTGCCAATTTACCACCTCACCAACACAATGGAAGAAAGTTTATCTGTTCGTGATTTCACTCTAGAAAGTTTAACACATTGGAATAAAGTAGTCGTGATGTTCGAAGGCCGTGAAAGCATTTCTTTATCGCACCGTTTCTGATCCACGATTTCTGTCTTTCTGTTATTTTCCCTGAGGGGCGTAAAGTTATGATGTGGGATATTTCACAAAGTTTAAAAAAAACATTTAAGTGGTTTAAATAAAATTAACCTCTCCACTAAAAGGACAGAGGATAGGTTTAAGATTAATGCGTAGGTGTTTCCAATTCAAGGTCATTGTGTGGCATATTTCCATTTAGGTGTAAATTACTATTGTGTTTACTAGCATGGAAATTCTCAAAGCATTATGGTTTTTAACCAATTTTCAAAACTAGTAACAATTTGTGAGCTTGCAATAATAATTCATTGAACATTCACTTTCAATGCCTTTAACATCACAAATATAATATAGTATATTTCTCGTATATATTGTAATGCTATAAGTGACGGTGATCTGTATTTTACAATAGTTGACTAAAGGCAATTTGGCTTAATTTCTGCGCTGCTCATGCTCACGAACTGTTTATCCAGCCTCTTCAGCAGAGCAGTCAATACCAGCATAGGTGAATTTCTCAAAAAGTGTGGTGTTCACGTAGGTCTGAGTGGATATAAAGAACATCGAATGAATGGATGCATAAATAAATATAGAATAGACACTTTGCAAATGAGAACACATGCCCCATCCAACTACCCCACCTGCAAGAAAGGTTAGCACAAGGTTTTATCTTAAGGTCTTTTACTGAGATACATTGAGGGAAGATTTAATACAGACTAGACCAAGTGGACCCATTGGGCCCAAAACTCTCCTGCATTGGTACAGCACCCTCTCCTTCCCCCCCTTCCTCTCACCCCTCCCCCCTCCCCCCTCCCTCCCCCCACCCTCCCTCCATCCCCCTCCCCTCCCCCTTCCCCTCCCCCCCAATCCATCCCCCTCAACCCCCCTCATCCCACCTCTCCCTTCCCTCCCTCCCTCCCTAGGAGATAGATTTAAACTTTAAAATGTGAATAACTTAAAAAATATAACACCGATTTCAATGAAACTTCTTCCATTATCACCAAAGGGACGGCGGTGAGTAAGGTGGGCCTAAAATTGTCGCGCTATCGTGTACCGGTTTGGCTGTTGTTCAGGAACAAACAAACAAACAAACAAACAAGAGTTTTAGTACGTAGATATCTAAGATTATGAAGATCTTTTATAGAGAAAATAAAGATAAACTGTCACAAATGGCAGGTTAGTTGGTTACCAGTGGTCTGATTGTTATAACCTACAAACCTCGCTTTTTCACTCAGAGAGTTGTGAATCTGTGGAATTCTCTGCCTCAGAAGGCAGTGGAGGCCAATTCTCTGGATGCTTTCAAGAGAGAGTTAGATAGAGCTCTTAAAGATAGCAGAGTCAGGGGGTATGGGGAGAAGGCAGGAACGGGGTACTGAGTGTGGATGAGCAGCCATGATCACATTGAATGGCGGTGCTGGCTCGAAGGGCCGAATGGCCTACCCCTGCACCTATTGTCTATTGTCTGATATTGATTTCTCTAACTTCAGGTTACCTTGCAACCTTCTCTCTCCATCCCTGACCAACCCAAGTCGTACCAGCTTCAAAGTTGTCTTGTTCAGTCTCATTGACTGTAACTCATTTTCACCTAGGCCACAGCCCACAATGGCCTGTCTCCTTTATCATCCTTACATTTTTGCTTATCTCTCATTCATTTGTTCAATATCTCTCTATACCACCGTCTATATCTCATCTTTCCCTTTTCACCTGACTCTCAGTCTGAAGAAGGGTCTCGACCCGAAACGTCACCTATTCCTTTTCTCCAGAGATGCTGTCTGACCCGCTGAGTTGCTCCAGCTTTTTGTGTCTATCTTTGGTTACCTGTGGTAGCAGATGTAGACGTAGAGCATAATGAGAACCATTTGTAACCTTGTGATGGTTCACAAGATACAAATCCATTCACACCTCCTTATTAAAGAACTCGTCGGCAATTGGAAGGGCCATGAATTGTCTGGTGAGTCAAACTGAAGAACATCTCACGGCTTCTTGTACATGCATTAAAAACAGGGGAAGGTGGGACTACTCAATGATAAAGGGGGGAATTTGTGTTTGTGATCAGGGGTGTGGGCAAAGTACTAAATGACTAGTGTCTGTTTTCACCAAGGAGAACAGTGAGATCAGTATGGAGAATACAAACATGCAAGGGTGGTTTGACATCAAGATGAAGGTGGTGTTGAAACATATTAAGGTTGATAAATCTTGGGCAGAGTTGCCGCCTTACAGCGAATGCAGCGCCGGAGACCCGGGTTCCATCCCGACTACGGGCGCTGTCTGTACAGAGTTTGTACGTTCTCCCCGTGATCTGCGTGGCTTTTCCCCGAGATCCGCGGTTTCCTCCCACGCTCCAAAGACGTGCAGGTTTGTAGGTTAATTGGCTTGGTAAATGTAAATAATTGTCCCTGGTGGGTATCGGTTAGTGTTAATGTGCGGGGATCGCTGGGCGGCGCGGACCCGGTGGGCCGAAATGGCCTGTTTCCACGCTGCATCTCTGAGCTAAATAAACTAAACTAAATCGCTAGAGGCTGATGGGATCTATTGCAGGTTATTGAGTGAGGCAAGAGAGGAGGTTGTGCTGTCTTGACAAAGAACTTTGATACGTTTTAAAATGTTCTGATAGTGTCTGCATCACTATTTCCTCGAAGATGGACACAAAATGCTGGAGCAACTCTGGGACTGGCAACATCTCTGGAGAGAAGGAATGGGTGACGTTTTGGGTCGAGACCCTTTCGACCTGAAATGTCACCCATTCCTTCTCTCCAGAGATGCTGCCTGTCCTGCCAAGTTACTCCAGCATTTTGTGTCTATTTTCGGTGTAAACCAGTATCTGTAGTTCCTTCCTACACAATACTATATCTGGCACCTGGTTCCATACATCCACCATTCTGTGTGTAAACAATAGTTACCCCTCAGGTTCCTATTAACTCTTCTCCCCCCTCGCTTTAAACGTATGTCTTCTGGTTCTCGATTGGCCTACTCTGGCCAGCAGCATAATCAAGGACCAGTCGCACCCCGGCCACTCCCTCTTCTCCCCTCTCCCATCAGGCAAGAGGCACAGAAGTGTGGAAACGCACACCTCCAGATTCAGGGACAGTTTCTTCCCAGCTGTTATCAGGCAACTGAACCATCCCATCACCAACTAGAGAGCAGTGCTAAACTACCGTCTACCTCTTTGCTGACCCTCGGACTATCCTTGATTGGGTTTTTCTGGCTTTACCTTGCACTAAACACTATTCCATTATCACGTACCTATGTAAATGGCTCGATTGCAATCGGGCATTGTCTTTCTGCTGACTGGTTAGCACGCAGCAAAAGCTTTTCACTGTACCTCGGTACACGTGACAATGAACTAAACTGAAACTAAACCAGGGACAATCTAACCGCTTACCCCTGACATTCAATGACATTAGCATTTGCAAGGCCCCATTGTGCATATCTTGTGGGATTTCCATTCACCAACAACGCAACTGAAGCAGCCTCATGTCCATGAGTAGATCAGAGGTGGAATATTCTGCAACATGTGACTTACTCCTTGACGTTTTAAATCCCTCCACACATCAATGTGGCACGTCATCAGCAGGACGAAATGCCACCATCTTTATTTAGTCTACTTTAGAGATACAGCACAGAAACAGGCCCTTCGGCCCGCCTAGTCCGCAACGACCCAGCGGTTCTCGCACGCTGACACTATCCTACACACACTCGGGACAATTTACATTTATACCAAGCCAATTTACCTACAAGCCAGTACGTCTTTGGGGTGTAAGAAGTCAGCGAAGGATCTCAGAGAAAACTCACGCAGGTCACGGGGAGAAGGTACAAATACCTTACAGACAAGCACACCTTCATCAAGATCGAACACGGGTCTCTGGCACTGCAAGGCAGTAGCTCGACCGCTAGACCACTGATACACAATAAATCTTGACTTTGCCCGTGATGACAATAGACAATAGGTGCAGGAGGAGGCCATTCAGACCTTCGAGCCAGCACCACCATTCAATGTGATCATGGCTGATCATTCACAATCAGTACCCCGTTCCTGCCCTCTCCACATACCCCCTGACTCCGCTATCATTATGAGCTCTATCTAGTTCTCTCTTGAAAGCATCCAGAGAATTAGCCTCCACTGCCTTCTGAGGCAGAGAATTCCACAGCTTCACAACTCTGAGTGAAAAAGCTTTTTCTCATCTCCGTTCTAAATGGCCGACCCCTTATTCTTAAACTGCGAACCCCTGGTTCTGGACTCCCCGAACATCGGGAACATGTTTCCTGCCTCTAGCATGTCCAATCCCTTAATAATCTGATATGTTTCAATAAGATCCCGTCTCATCCTTCTAAATTCCAGATTCAAAAAATTGTCGTAGCAAAAGGAAGCTTGTGGTCTGGAATGGGATTGCAGCTAATGCAGATGAGACCGATTCTATAGACAATAGGTGCAGGAGGAGGCCATTCGGCCCTTCGAGCCAGCACCGCCATTCAATGTGATCATGGCTGATCATTCTCAATCAGTACCCCGTTCCTGCCTTCTCCCCATACCCCCTGACTCCTCTATCCTTAAGAGCTCTATCTAGCTCGCTCTTGAAAGCATCCAGAGAACTGGCCTCCACTGCCTTCTGAGGCAGAGAGTTCCGCAGCTTCACAACTCTCTGAAGAGGCTCTTGGATAGGCACGTGGAAGTGCAGGGAGTAGAGGGATACGGACCATGTCCAGGCAGATGAGATCAATTTAACCAGGCATCATGTTCGGCGCGAGCATGGTGGGCCGAAGGGCCCGACCCTGTGCTGTACGTTCTTATCGACTCACCTTCCTCTCCTCAAGCATTCTGTTCAGCGACACCAGTATCTGACCAAACATCGGCCTCTCATAAGGCTTTTCTCGCCAACATTGTCTCATCAGTTCATACCTGAAAGAATTATATTTGGTGATTCACAACGTCTCTCGTTTCACAGGCTAACTCACTTGAATGTTCAGTTACATGGGCTTTAAAGCAGCGTCGTTTCTATTGTTAACATCACATCTTTCTTATTAAACCCAACGATGGATTCAGGAAATATTTCTTCATGCACACGATGCAAGACTCATTCCAACAGCGAAGGTGCCCACAGCGAAGGGCAGCAATGGCCTAGTGCAGGCTTGGCAAACATCAGAGGAATAGGATCTGCTGTTAGTTTGATGAGAGGTGAGTGAGATAGGAAAGGAGGTTCTTGTGCAGCACACACCGATCAGCCAAAACATTATGCCCACCTGCCTAACACGCTGTTGGTCCTCCGTGTGCAGCCCCATACGCAGCAGGGTGCGATGCACTGTGTATTGTGACACATTCCTCCCGTGACCACCATTAACATTTTCTGTGACTTGTGCCACAGTCGAACGTCTGCCGGTTCGAACCAGACGGGATAGCCTTCGTTGCCCTCGCGCATCGATGAGCCTTGGGCGCCCAACACCCTGTCTGTCGCCGGTTTGTGGTTTGTCCCTCCTTGGACCACTGTCGGTAGGTACTCACCACTGCTGACCGGGAGCACCCCACAAGCCTTGCCGTTTCAGAGATGCTCTGACCCAGTCGTCTGGCCATAACAATTTGGCCCTTGTCAAAGTCGCTCAGGTCTTTACTCCTGCCCATTTCTCCTGCACCCAACACATCAACTTCAAGAACTGACTGTTCACTTGCTGCCTAATATATCCCACCCCTTGACAGGTGCCATTGCAACAAGGTATTCAATGTTATTCTCTTCGCCTGGCAGTGGTCATAACGTTTTGGCTGATCAGTGTACACTCCGAGAAGGTACCATCTGGACATGAACGCAGAATACAAAAACAGGGATGTAATGCTGAGGCTCTACGAGGCGCTGGTCAGGCCGCATCTGGAGCATTGTGAGCAATTTTGGGCCCCATATCAGAGGAAGGACGTGCTGGCTCTGGAGAGGGTCCAGAGGAGGTTTACAAGAATGATCCCAGGAACGATTGGGTGAACATTTGATGAGCGTTTGACGGCACTGGGCCTGTATTCGCTGGAGTTTAGAAGGATGAGAGGAGACCTCATTGAAAGTTACCGAATAGTGAAAGGACTGGATGGAGTGGATGTGGAGAGGATGTTTCCACTAGTGGGAGAGTCGAGGAGCAGAGGTCATAGCTTCATAATTAAAGGATGTTCTTTTAGGAAGGAGATGAGGAAGAATTGCTTTAGTCAGAAGGTGGTGAATGTGTAGAATTAATTGCCACAGAAGGCTGTGGAGATGGTCAATTGATATTTTTAAGGCAGAGATAGATATATTCCAGAACAAGGGGCCACAGTTTAAGAATAAGGGGTAGGCCATTTAGAACGGAGATGAGGAAAATCTTTTTCATTCAGAGAGTTGTGAATCTGTGGAATTCTCTGCCTCAGAAGGCAGTGGAGGCCAATTCTCTCAATGCATTCAAGAGAGAGCTAGATAGAGCTCTTAAGGATAGTGGTGTCAGGGGGTATGGGGAGAGGGCAGGAACGGGGTACTGATTGAGAACGATCAGCCTTGATCACATTGAATGGCGGTGCTGGCTCAAAGGGCTGAATGGCCTCCTCCTGCACCTATTGTCTATTGATTAGTACGGGTGTCAGGGGTTATGGGAAGAAGGCAGGAGAATGGGGTTGAGGGGGGAAGATGGATCAGCCATGATTGAATGGCGGAGTAGACTTCACAGGCCGAATGGCCTAAATCTTCTCCAATCAGTTACGATCCTCAGAGGCACAACATTAACCAGCATTCCACACACTCGCTCATGTTCAATGCTGATTTTTTGGCTCAGCCAGGGCTGATGAACTTATGAATCAAGTCAAGTTCTGATCTCAGCTCGCACATGATCATTTGGAAAAGAGTTGGAAAAGTTCTGAGATGCTGCCTGACCTGCTAAGTTACTCCAGAATTTTGTGAGATAAATACCTACGATTTGTACCAGCATCTGCAGTTATTTTCTTACATTTGGAAAAGAGAGATAGGCAAATGGATTAACAAAGAAATTGCCACCAAGGATGAGGCATGTTGGTCCATAGTTAACCGAGGTGCCGGGTTTTGAAACGAGGTGCTTGCAAATGCCTACTATTTTATAGCAACTTACAAAATTCTTAAGGGGTTGGACAGGCTAGATGCAGGAAGATTGTTCCCGATGTTGGGGAAGTCCAGAACAAGGGGTCACAGTTTAAGGATAAGGGGGAAGTCTTTTAGGACCGAGATGAGAACGTTTTTTTTCACACAGAGAGTGGTGAATCTGTGGCATTCTCTGCCACAGAGGGTAGTTGAGGCCAGTTCATTGGCTATATTTAAGAGGGAGTTAGATGTGGCCCGTGTGGCTAAAGGGATCAGGGGGTATGGAGAGAAGGTAGGTACAGGATACTGAGTTGGATGATCAGCCATGATCATATTGAAAGGCGGTGCAGGCTCGAAGGGCCGAATGGCCTACTCCTGCACCTATTTTCTATGTTTCTATGTTTCTATTTAAGTGGGAAAGGTTTAGCACCAGCTGAGTGCAGAGGTAATTAGATGCAGCCATTCGGAGAGGGAGGGGGAAGACTTACACTTCATCAACACAATTAGGCGGTTTCTCCATCCGGTATCCTAGTGGCAGCTTCTCGTAGAGTTCGGCGCAGGTCATCCCACAGTAGGGGGTGCCACCTGACCAGAGGCATGAAGCAGAAAGAATCATTTTATCACCCGATCGGACCTTCTCGCCCAACCGTCATTCGTTGATGACATTTCGCGGCCGGTCGGCACAAAGCTGGGCAGCATTGGACCTGCGTCACCCATCACATCACATCTTCTCCCTCCCACCTGGAATAATTCCATGCTCACCGCACCCCGTGTTTGTCATACGCCTGCCTGCCCTTGCAACACCCCCACACCTAGTTCTCGCTCTCTCTCTCACACACATGCACAGACACACACGCACACACACACACGCAGTTCTTGCTGCGAAAACTATCCCCTGCAATACATGACTCCACGCAATCAGACGCTGACCTTCACAGAGATGGCAGAGCTAAAGGGCCTGCCCCACTTAGGCGATTCTTGCTATTGAATCTGTGGAATTCTCTGCCTCAGAAGGTAGTGGAGGCCAATTCTCTGAATGCATTCAAGAGAGAGCTAGATCGAGCTCTTAAGGATAGCGGAGAAGGCAGAAACGGGGTACTGATTGAGAATGATCAGCCATGATCACATTGAATGGTGGTGCTGGCTCGAAGGGCCGAATGGCCTACTCCTGCACCTATTGTCTATTGTCTATTTAAGGCTGTCGCCGACAGTTCGCCGGGGTGTCGCGGGCATGATCACGAGGAGTCGTCCAAGAATCGTAGTGGATCTCGGCACGTCGCTGAGAAATCAACTGGAGTGAAGTTTCTCGGCGGCAGCTGGCTTGTCGCCAGGTATCGTTGCTTATTGTGGGCGCTGTCCCATGCTGTCCCCAGGTTTGCTAGGTTCTCTTAGATCCACTTAGGGGCACATAATATTAAATTAAGTAAAGTCGTTTGAAGATACCATAAAATGCTTGTGTTTAACCAATTTATTTACCGTCAGGACATTTGACAGGTAGATTGGAAGCGACAGTTTGACGGTCAGGTAAGCGTGGGAATTTTCGCGATGTTTATGGCCATCAGCGATTACATTTAAAGTGGGCTCCCAACCCAGATATGCAACCCAGAAACCAGATATGCATCTCCCGTACATTTTCAAAGAATGCCCACACTCCACACAAAAATCCATTTAACCACTTTTAAAATTAAATGTCTTAATACTGCTATTAGTAAACTGGAAGTCAATCCAGTTTATGCCTTGTTACCGTGAAGCTTGGTTTTCAAGTAACCCGGGCAAGATGTTATATTTCAAAACTCTCAAGTAATTACCGACTTGTCAGTGATTTCAGCGGAAATTAGGACGCTGGAGAAGCATTGATAAGCGTGGGAATTTTTGCGATGTTTCCCGAAGACGGTGTAATCTCCACCTGACTCGGCATTGTCGTGGTCATTGTCGTGGTCATTGTTGTGGTCATTGTCATGGTCATTGTCGTGGTCATTGGCGTGGTCATTGTCGTGGTCATTGTCGTGGTCATTGTCGTGGTCATTGTCATGGTCATTGTCGTGGTCATTGTCATGTTCACTGTCGTGGTCATTGTCGTGTTCACTGTCGTGGTCACTGTCGTGGTCACTGTCATGGTCATTGTCATGTTCATTGTCGTGGTCATTGTCGTGGTCATTGTCGTGGTCATTGTCGTGGTCATTGTCGTGGTCATTGTCGTGGTCATTGTCGTGGTCATTGTCGTGGTCATTGTCATGTTCACTGTCGTGGTCATTGTCCTGGTCATTGTCGTGGTCATTGTCGTGGTCTTTGTTGTGGTCATTGTCGTGGTCATTGTCGTCATTGTCGTTGTCATTGTCGTGGTCATTGCCATGTTCACTGTCGTGGTCATTGTCGTGGTCATTGTCGTGGTCATTGTCGTCATTGTCATGGTCATTGTCGTGGTCATTGTCGTGGTCATTGTCGTGGTCATTGTCGTGGTCATTGTCGTGGTCATTGTCATGGTCATTGTCGTGGTCATTGTCATGGTCATTGTTGTGGTCATTGTCATGGTCACTGTCGTGGTCATTGTCGTGGTCATTGTCGTGGTCATTGTCGTGGTCATTGTCGTGGTCATTGTCATGGTCACTGTCATGGTCATTGTCGTGGTCATTGTCGTGGTCATTGTCATGGTCATTGTCCTGGTCATTGTCATGGTCATTGTCGTGGTCATTGTCATGGTCATTGTCGTGGTCATTGTCGTTGGGTAAATGAACATTTCGGCGATGTGCTACGAGTCGCTGGCAGTCGCCTAAAAAGTCGCCTAAAAAGTCGCCTAAGTGAGATAGGCCCTTAAGTGAGTGAATGGAATAATGTTACTTACCCAAGCTAACAATCTCCCACAAAAGAACTCCATAGGACCATCTGCGGAAAAAAACCAACGTATGCTTTGGGAATATGCTTAATAAATTTTCTTTCTAACACATTGATAAGACTTTTCAATATGAATTTCATTCAGCCTCTTTATTTTTTAGATTTAGATTTTTTTAGATTTAGAGATACAGCGCAGAAACAGGCCCTTCAGCCCACCGGGTCCGTGCCACCCAGCGATCCCCGCACATTAACACCATCCTTCACACACTAGGGACAATTTTTTTTTTTTAAACATTTTGCCCAGCCAATTAACCTACAAACCTGTACGTCTTTGGAATGTGGGAAGAAACCGAAAATCTCGGAGAAAACCCACGCAGGTCACGGGGAGAACGTACAAACTCCTTACAGACAGCACCCGTGGTCAGGATCGAACCTGAGTCTCCGGCGCTGCATTCGCTGTAAGGCAGCAACTCTACCGCTGCGACACCGTGCCACCCCATGACTGCTTTAACGTCACAGAGTCATACAGCATGGAAACAAACCCCCTCGGTCGAAATCATCCATGCCGATCAAGGTGACCAATTTAAGCTAGTTCCGTTTGCTCATGTTTGGCCCATATCCCTCTGGACCTTTCCTCTCCTCTCCGTGTACCTGTTCAACTGTCTTTAAAATGCTGTTATCATACCTGATTCAACTAGCTCCTCTGGCAGGTTGTTCTACATCCCCACCACTCTGGGGGTGAAATATTTGTCCCTCAGAGTCCTATTAAATATTTTCCTTCTCACCTTAAACCTGTGCTCTCTGGTCTTTGAATCTCTTATCCTGGGTAACTCTGTGCATCTGCACCGATCAGCCAAAACATGATGCCCACCAGCCTAATATGCTGTTGGTCCTCCGTGTGCAGCCCCATACGCAGCAGGGTGCGATGCACTGTGTATTGTGACACATTCCTCCCGTGACCACCATTAACATTTTCTGTGACTTGTGCCACAGTCGACCTTCTGTCGGTTGGGACCAGATGGGATAGCCTTCGTTGCCCTCGCGCATCGATGAGCCTTGGGCGCCCAACACCCTGTCTGTCGCCGGTTTGTGGTTTGTTCCTCCTCGGACCACTGTCGGTAGGTACTCACCACTGCTGACCGGGAGCACCCCACAAACCTTGCCGTTTCAGAGATGCTCTGACCCAGCCGTCTGGCCATAACTATTTGGCCCTTGTCAAAGTCGCTCAGGTCTTTACTCCTGCCCATTTCTCCTGCATCCAACACATCAACTTCAAGAACTGACTGTTCACTTGCTGCCTAATATATCCCACCCCTTGACAGGTGCCGTTGTAACAAGATAATCAATGTTATTCACTTCGCCTGTCAGTGGTCATACTGTTTTAGCTCATCGGTGTATATTTCAGCCAAGACTCCCACAATTTCTCCTCCAGCTTCCTGCAGCATCCTCGGATGTACTTGATCAGGCCCTGGGAGATTTACCTATCTTTATCCACCTCCTCGACTGTAAAATGAGTTGCCCTCAAGTTCCCCACACTCATGTTTTTCTCCATGGTAAAAACAGAGGAGAAATTTTCACTCAGGTCCTTTCCTATCTTCTGCAGTTTCAAACATAGATGACCACTTTGATTTCTGAGGGGCCCTACATCTAAGATGGACACAAGAAGCTGGAGTAACTCAGCGGGTCAGACAGCATCTCTGGAGAAAAGGAATGTGTGACACTTCAGGTTGAGACCCTTCCTCACACGAATGCAGACAATGAGGCTCAACAACACAACTTAGAATCTGGTTCGACTTGGGTGGGGCAGGGTTGGAGAGAGAGGGAATTAGAGGCAGGAAACATGTTCCCAATGTTGTCTATTCCCCTCATTTGCTAGCATTTGGCACATATTCCTCCAAGTGTTCCCATACCTGTCCTAATGTCTTTTAAACATAATTCTATCCACCTTTGCCTCTTCCTCTGGCAAGCTTGTTCCATGTATCCACAACCCTGTATGTGGAAAATAGCCTCACTTGAGGTTTCTCGGCAACCTTTGTTCCAGGGAAAACAGACCCAGTTTACGCAGTAGAGCATTCTGAAGAAGGGTCACGGCCCGAAATGTCGCCCATCCCTTCTTGCCCGTCCCGCTGAGTTACTCCAGCATTTTGTGTCCACAGTCTCTCCTTTTAACTTAAGTCTTCCAGTCCCAGGAATATCCCTGTGAATCTTTTCTGCACCATCGCTGGCTTAATGATTTCACACTGTTTTCTCATTCCTGTTGTTATTATTAACGTCACACCAACTTGATAAGGATGATCCTTTGGTAGGGATGAGAGGGGATCTTATAGAGACATATAAAATTATAAAAGGACTGGACAAGCTACATGCTACAGGAAAAATGTTCCCAACATTGGGGGAGTCCAGACCCAGGGGATACAGTCTAAGAATAAAGGGGAGGCCGTTTAAAACTGAGGTGAGAAGGAACTTTTTCACCCAGAGAGTTGTGAATTTGTGGAATTCTCTGCCACAGAGGGCATCATCATATATATACAGCCGGAAACAGGCCTTTTCGGCCCACCAAGTCCGTGCCGCCCAGTGATCCCCGCACATTAACACTATCCTACACCCACTAGGGACAATTTTTTTACATTTACCCAGCCAATTAACCTACATACCTGTACGTCTTTGGAGTGTGGGAGGAAACCGAAGATCTCGGAGAAAACCCACGCAGGTCACGGGGAGAACGTACAAACTCCTTACAGTGCAGCACCCGCAGTCAGGATCGAACCTGAGTCTCCGGAGCTGCATTCGCTGTAAAGCAGCAACTCTACCGCTGCGCTACCGTGCCGCAGTGGAGGCCAAATCACTGGATGGATTTAAGAGAGAGTTAGATGGAGCTCTAGGGGCTAGTGGAATCAAGGGATATGGGGAGAAGGCA
The DNA here is from genome assembly GCF_053455715.1 of Rhinoraja longicauda. Taxonomy (NCBI): domain Eukaryota; kingdom Metazoa; phylum Chordata; class Chondrichthyes; order Rajiformes; family Arhynchobatidae; genus Rhinoraja; species Rhinoraja longicauda. The sequence goes on along the minus strand of NC_135955.1, from coordinate 5,706,283 downwards.
GGCACGGGTTATTGATTGTGGGCGATCAGCCATGATCACAATGAAGGGCTTGAAGGGCTGAATGACCTCCTCCTGCACCTATTTTCTATGTTTCTATGTTTCTATGAAATGGCAGTGAAGAAATTTGTCTTCTAGTCGGAACATCTACTGAATTTTTGTATTCATGCATGTTGGCTATCTTTTTTTTTAGTTTAGAGATGCATTGCAGAAACAGGCCCTTCGGCCCACTGAGTCTGCACATTAACACTATCCTACACACCCTAAGGACAATTTACACACACACCAAGCCAAGTAACTGACAAATCTGTGCATCTTTGGAGTGTGGGAGGAAACTGAAAATCTCGGAGAAAACCCACGCGAGAAGGTACAAACTTCGTACAGACGGCGCCCGTAGTCGGGATGGAACCCGGGTCTCCGGCGCTGCATTCTCTGTAAGGCAGCAACTCTACCGCTGTGCCACCGTGACCACCCTTTTTACTAGATGAAACATCAGGATTAAACAAACACTAATCCGATCAGGCTACGAAGACTACACAGAACTTACACATCGCTGTTGGTCGTGTAAACGCTGTAATTGAGAGATTCAATGGCCATCCATCTGACTGGTAGTCTTCCCTGTTAAGATGGTAAAACAGAAGTGGAAAATAACATGTGACTTTAATCACAACGTCCTGTTATATGAAAAGAATAATATTCCCGGCGATGCTGCAATATCTGCTGACTTCGTTTTTGAACTCTTTTAGTTAAATCTACCCAGAGATTTACCGACCACCTTCCCCACCAAACTCATCAAAAATAACTAAAAGAGTTCAAAAACGAAGTCAGCAGATGAGGTGAGATATGTTACTGGGGATGATGCCATGAGTCTCTTTGTAGACATTACATAAGCGGGCTTTGGTGGGTCTTGACTCCAGCGACTCCCAGCCAAGGCGGTTTAACATATCGGAGACGCTTAACTATCTTGAGTAGTCGTCACAAACAAACCGTGCTGCGCGCCTCTGAACCTTGTCAAGGGTGCCAATGTTATTTTTCTGGTGAGGGTCCCATATTGTCTGGCAATATTCCAACAGTGGGCGGACAAGTGTTTTGTACGCTACCTCCTTTGTAGCTTTGTCACAGCCGGATTAATTTCTCTGGAGAAGGCCCAAAGTTCTGTTTGCCTTTGTGGCAATCTGGTGTATGTGTCTGTTCCAGGCCAGGCCAGACACGAGTCCAACTCCCAGGTACGGGTGGCGATCAACTCGTTCGAGACCCTCCTTCGGCCTTGCGTGGTGACAGTTGTAGAGGCAGGGAGAAGGGCTCAGAATGCACCTGATAACACAGTGCGGCCAGCTCGAGGAAGTCTCCTCGGAGAAAGTGCAGACCTCCAAAGGCCGTTCCCGCCAAGGCTGCGTGATCAGCATTTTCCAACCGCACAACCTCTAACTAACATCAAGGAGAACGGAGGTAGTAGGCGCATCACACCTGAATCTGGGGCTCACGTTGTGGACCTCCCCCGTGGTGACCCCTGTCAACTGACCTCAGTCAGGCGAACGACAACAAACAGAAACAGCAGAAGCAGAAGCAGCTTCATACCTTCTGCTGCTTCAAACACAAGAAGAAGACACTTGAATCCTAGAATCCTCCAATTGTCTATTGTCTATTGTCACAGTACTGTGTCTGCAATGCTTGAATGGAAATGGTGGTTGAAGAAGGTGGCTCACCACAGAAACTCAATGGCATTCGTGAAGGGGCAATAGGTGCTGACGTTTCTAGTGAATTCATTCTTTCCTGCACCTATTTTCTGGATCGGGATGAATGCAGTTCTGTAGAACTCTGTGGCCTTTGGAGATCATCTGGACAAATCTTTCCTTTGTTTGTTTGTTTTTATGTCTTGTTTGCTCTGTAAAGCGTCTTTTGAGTTTCCTGAAAAGCGCTATATAAATTAAATGTATTATTATTATTATTATCTTCGGGAAAAATTCTTAAAGGATTGGACAGACTAGATGCAGGGAAAAAAATCCCCCCATTTTGGGGGAGTCCAGAACCAGGGGCCACAGTTCAAGAATAAGGGGTCGGCCATTTCGGACATAGATGAGGAAAAACGTTTTCAGTCAGAGAGTTGTGAATCTGTGGAATTCTCTGCCTCAGAAGGCAGTGGAGGCCAATTCTCTGAATGCATTCAAGAGAGAGCTAGATAGAGCTCTTAAGGATAGCGGAGTGAGGGGGTATGGGGAGAAGGCAGGAACGGGGTACTGATTGAGAATGATCAGCCATGATCACATTGAATGGCGGTTGCTGGCTCGAAGGGCCAAATGGCCTCCTCCTGCACCTATTGTCTATTGTCTATTGAATGCAGTTCTGTTGAACTCTGTGGCCTTTGGAGATCATCTTTGGGAAAAATTCTTAAAGGATTGGACAGACTAGATGCAGGGAAAAAAATCCCCCCCATGTTGGGGGAGTCCAGAACCAGGGGTCACACAGTTTAAGAATGAGGGGTAGGCCATTTTGGACTGAGATGAGGAAAGACTTTTCCACACAGAGAGTTGTGAATCTGTGGAATTCTCTGCCGCAGAAGGCAGTGGAGCCCGACTCACTGGATGTATTCAAGAGAGAGTTAGATTATAGCTCTGAGGGCTAACGGAATCAAGGGGTGTGGGGAGAATGCAGGAACGGGGCACTGATTTTGGATGATCAGCCATGATCATATTGAATGGCGGTGCTGACTCAAGGGCCAAATGGCCGAGCCCTGCACCTATTGTCTATGTTTCTATCACTGGATATGATTTCACAATGTCCCATTAAAGTTTTGTACTCACCATTGTCTTTTTTACATAGACTTCCTTCCCTCGAGATAATCCAAAGTCAGCGATCTTTGCGACATAGCCATCTCCCACAAGAACATTTCGAGCTGCCAGATCCCTGTGAATAAACTTAAAGAGTAGAGATTTCTTAATGGTACCGTCATTCAGTACTGCCCCTCTAATACAACAGTATTCCCTCAATACTGCCCCCTTTGAGATTCTGAGAGCTTCACGCTCAGAACTGTCCCTCTAACATGTGTAAGAAGGAACTGCAGATGCTGGATCACACCGAAGATGGACACAAAATGCTGGAGTAACTCGGCGGGACAGGCAGCATCTCTGGAGAGCAGGGATGGGTGGCGTTTCGGGGCGAGACCCTTCTTCAGACTGAGAGTCGGGTGGGGGGAGGGAAGGGGGTCACGGAGATAAGGAAGTGTAAGAGATCGAAAGAGATGAAGCTGAAGGAAAATGTAGAATGGACCATTGTAAGCGAGGAGAAGGCGACAACAAAGCAAACAGAGATACAATGTGTAATCAGGGTGGTCGGAGTGGTCGGAGAACTGGAAAGGGGGAGGGATGGAGAGAGAGGGAAAGCAAGGGTCACTTGAAGTTAGAGAATTCAATGTTCATACCGCTGGGGTGTAAGCTGCCCAAGCGAAATATGAGGTACTGTTCCTCCAATGTGCGTGTTCCACTTACATGCTGCAATCCTCCAGTATGCACTCCAACAGCATAGCATTGCCCTTTGGCACTGCCACCCAACAGAGGGGCACTTACATCAGTGTTGCTGTTTTGACAGTGTAGTCCTCCCTTGGTACAGAAGGTAGACACAAAAAGCTGGAGTAACTCAGCGGGTCAGGCCGCACCTGGAGTACTGTGTGCAGTTTTGGTCTACAAATTTGAGGAAGGACATTCTTGCTATTGAGGGCGTGCAGCGTAGGTTTACTAGGTTAGTTCCCGGAATGGCGCGACTGTTGTATATTGAAAGACTGGAGCGACTGGGTTTGTATACACTGGAATTTAGAAGGATGAGAGGGGGTCTTATTGAAACATATAAGATTATTAAGGGTTTGGAAACACTAGAGGCAGGAAACATGTTCCCGATGTTCAGAACGAGGAGCCACAGTTTAAGAATAAGGGGTAGGCAATTTAGAACGGAGATGAGGAAAAACTTTTTCACTCAGAGAGTTGTAAATCTGTGGAATTCTCTGCCTCAGAAGGCAGTGGAGGCCAATTCTCTGGATATTTTCAAGAGAGAGCTAGATAGAGCTCTTAAAGATAGCGGAGTCAGGGGGTATGGGGAGAAGGCAGGAACGGGGTATTGATTGTGAATGATCAGCCATGATCACATTGAATGGCGGTGCTGGCTCGAGGGGCCGAATGGCCTACTCCTGCGCCTATTGTCTATTGTCTATTGTTTATTGTCTATTGAAAAGTGCACCCCAAACCGTGTGGGAACTTCTGTACAGCTTTTAGTTTTAGAGATACAGCGCTGAAACAGGTCCTTCAACACACTGAGTCCGTGCCAACCAGCGCTCCCCACACATTAACACTATTCTACACACACTCGGGACAAGTTACAAGTCTACCAAGCCAATTAACCTTAAAACCTGTACGTCTTTGGAATGCGGGAGGAAACCGAAGATCTCGGAGAAAACCCACACAGTCAAGGGGAGAACGTACAAACTCCGTACAGACAGTGCCCCGAGTCGGGATCGAACCCGGGACCCGCGCAGTAAGGCAGCAACTTTACCGTTGCGCCACCGTGCCGTCCACAAAGCTGCTCCAAGCTAACGAGATTGATCCCTGGGATGGCGGGACTGTCATATGAGGAAAGATTGAAAAGGCTAGACTTGTATTCATTGGAGTTTAGAAGGATGAGAGGGGATCTTATAGAAACATATAAAATTATAAAAGGACTGGACAAGCTGGATGCAGGAAAAATGTTCCAGAATCAGCGGCCACAGTCTTAGAATAAAGGGGAGACCATTTAAAACTGAGGTGAGAAGGAACTTTTTCCACCCAGAGAGTTGTGAATTTGTGGAATTCTCTGCCACAGAGGGCAGTGGAGGCCAAATCACTGGATGGATTTAAGGGAGAGTTAGATAGGGCTCAGGGGGCCAGTGAAATCAAGGGATATGGGGAGAAGGTAGGCACGGGTTACTGATTGCGGATGATCAGCCATGATCACAATGAATGACGGCGCTGGCTCGAAGGGCTGAATGGCCTCGTCCTGCACCAGGAGATTCATGTGATCATGAATGATCGCTCGGCGATCGCTTTGCTCAACACCCGAGCTCGGTCCACGTTGGCCAAACTGGTCTCCCGGTGGCTGAGCACTTTAACTCCCCCTCCCACTCCCAGTCTGACCTTTCTGTCATGGGCCTCCTCCAGTGCCATAGTGAGGCCCACCGGAAATTGGAGGAACAGCACCTCATATTTCGCCTGGGCAGCTTGCAGCCCAGCGGTATGAACATCGACTTCTCCCACTTTAGATAGTTCCTCTGTCCCTCTCTTCCCCTCCCCCTTCCCAGATCTCCCTCTATCTTCCTGTCTCCACCTATATCCTTCCTTTGTCCCGCCCCCCCTGACATCAGTCTGAAGAAGGGTCTCGACCCGAAACCTCACCCATTCCTTCTCTCCTGAGATGCTGCCTGACCTGCTGAGTTACTCCAGCATTTTGTGAATAAATACCTTCGATTTGTACCAGCATCTGCAGTTATTGTCTTATACTATGAATGATCATGTGATCATTCATGATCAAATGAATGCTCGAAGGGCTGAATGGCCTCCTCCTGCACCTATTGTCTATTGTCTATTGAAGGGCTGAATGGCCTCCTCCTGCACCTATTGTCTATTGAAGGGCCGAATGGCCTCCTCCTGCACCTATTTTCTATGTTTCTATGTCACTCCTGCACTCAGACCATCTTGCAGTGAAGGCCAGAATACAACCTGCCTTCTTGGCTGTTGCTGCACTTGAACATTCACCTTTCAGCGAAGGTCTTGGTTGCGAAACGACAAATGCAAAAGGCATCAAACCTGCTTTTGGCTGAGATAGTCCATGCCCTTGGCGACGTCGGCTGCGAACTGCATCAGCTGCTGGGAGGTGAGGGTGGAGGCCGTGCTGTGTGCGATGGCGTAGTCCGGGTCTGTCTCCAGCACTCTGCTGTTACGCAGAAAATCCAGCAGGTTTCCATGCGGTGCAAATTCAATGGCCACGTACAGGTATCCTGGAGCCAGGCACAAAAGTCACAACAATTCCCAGGTGTCAAACGATTCAGTCACAGTCTCGAGAGATCTGCAGATCTAAGCATTTATCCATTCAACCTTTAAATATCCACACACTAAAACTCTCGTTTGTTTGTTTGTTTGTTCCTGAACTACGGCCAAAACGGTTCACGATAGCGGGACAATTTTAGGCCCACCTTACTCACCGTCGTCCCTTTGGTGCTAATGGAAGAAGTTTCATTGAAATAGGTGTTATATTTTTGAAGTTATTCACATTGAGTTACAAATTAATAAAGTCATACAGCATGGAAACAGGCCCTTCAGCCCAACATGCCCACATAGACCAAGATGCTACATCTACACCTGCCAGCGTTAAGCCCATTTGATTAGTATGGGTGTCAGGGGTTATGGGGAGAACGCAGGAGAATGGGGTTAGGAGGGACAGATAGATCAGCCATGATTAGACAATAGACAATAGACAACAGGTGCAGGAGGAGGCCATTCGGCCCTTCGAGCCAGCACCGCCATTCACTGTGATCATGGCTGATCATTCTCAATCAGTACCCCGTTCCTGCCTTCTCCCCATATCCCCTGACTCCGCTATCCTTAAGAGCTCTATCCAGCTCCCTCTTGGATGCATTCAGAGAATTGGCCTCCACTGCCTTCTGAGGCAGAGAATTCCACAGATTCACAACTCTCTGACTGAAAAAGTTTTTCCTCATCTCAGTTCTAAATGGCCTACCCCTTATTCTTAAACTGTGGCCCCTTGTTCTGGACTCCCCCAACATTGGGAACATGTTTCCTGCCTCTATCGTGTCCAACCCCTTAATAATCTTATATGTTTCGATAAGATCTCCTCTCATCCTTCTAAATTCCAGTGTATACAAGCCTAGTGGCTCCAGTCTTTCAACATATGACAGTCCCGCCATTGAATGGTGGAGTAGACTTGGTGGGCCGAATGGCCTAGTTCTGCTCCTTTCACATGACTTTATGACCTTATGATATCCCTCTAAGTTTTTCCTATCCATGAGTTCTTGAAATGGGTGAAAGGCAACAGAGAAGATTTACCGGGATGTTGCCAGGACTCGAGGGACTGAGCTATACGGAGTGATTGAGCAGGGTAGGGCTCTATTCCATGAGGGGTGATCTCATAGAGATGTATAAAATCATGAGAGGATTAGATTGGGCCCTTTTGCCCAGAGTAGGGAATGGAGAACCTGAGGACATAGGTTAAAGGTGAGGGGGAAAAAGATTTAATGGGAATCTAAGGGGTAACTAATTTACACAAATCGTGGTGGGTGTACAAAACAGGCTGCCAGAGAAGGTAGTTGAGGCAGTACTATTGCATCATTTAAGAAACATTTAGACACATACATGTATAGGACAGATTTAGGGGGGATATTGGTCAAAAGCAGGCAGGTGGGATTAGTGTACATGGGGATTAGGGTTGCCAACTGTCCCGTATTAGCCGGGACATCCCATATATTGGGCTAAATTGGTTTGTACTGCCCTTGTCCCATATTAGGCCTGGGGGGTGCTGTAGGCCCAGACACTGTAGGCCCGGACACTGTAGGCCCGGACACTGAAGGCCCGGACACTGTAGGCCCGGACACTGTAGGCCCGGACACTGAAGGCCCGGACACTGTAGGCCCGGACACTGTAGGCCCGGACACTGAAGGCCCGGACACTGTAGGCCCGGACACTGAAGGCCCGGACACTGTAGGCCCGGACACTGTAGGCCCGGACACTGTAGGCCCGGACACTGTAGGCCCGGACACTGTAGGCCCGGACACTGTAGGCCCGGACACTGTAGGCCCGGACACTGTAGGCCCGGATACTGTAGGCCCAGACACTGTAGGCCCAGACACTGTAGGCCCAGACACTGTAGGCTCGGAGGCCCGGGTGCCGCCTAATGGAGGTTGCATGGCAACCTGCCTCCCGGCCCGGGCGGCCGCCATTCGCAGAGCGGGAGCATATGGCCGCTGGCTGGGTGAGGTCATGTGGGGCGCGGGGCGGTGACGTCAACTTTTGTCCCTTATTTGGGAGTGAGAAAGTTGGCACCCCCTAATGGGGATGTTGGTCGGCGTGGGCAAGTTGGGCCGAAGAGCCTGTTTCCAGGGCACCAAGAGCTTTATGACCATGACTCTATGTCTCCAAATGGGGGTCGAAGACTCCATGTGCGAATGGTGGGAGGGCAAACCATCTCACAAACTAACTGCCTGCTCCTCCCATTAAAGACTCTTCTACCTCGTCTATGGTAGAGTCTGCAGATCGCACATCAGCCTCATCAGCCACAGAACAAAAGGGAAAGAAAGTCATTCTCAATTCCCAGGGACTGCCTAAAAACAAATAATAGATTTTAGCACTTTCTTAACACGACCAATATCAGGCTTATTTCCTGGTTTCCCTGTAACCCAATTGCTTCTGTGCCTGACCGTAATAGAATCATAGAGTCATAGAGATGCCGTGTGGAAACAGGCCCTTCGGCCCAACTTGCCCGCACTGGCCAACATGTCCCACCTGCCCGTGTTTGGCCCATATCCATCCAAACATGTCCTATTCAATGTGCCTGTCTAGCTGTTTCTTAAATGTTGGGATGGTCCCTGCCTCAACTACCTCCTCTGGCAGGTTGTTTCGCACACCCACCACCCATGGTGCGGAAAAATTATCCCTCAGGTTCCTATTAAATCTTTTCACCTTCACCTTCAACGAATGTCCTCTGGTCTTTGAATCACCTACTCTGGGCAAGAGACGCTGTGCATCTACCTAATCTATTCCTCCGATCTATAATGTACTTGGAAGGTACATCTGTATCTGCTCTGAAGTTGTAGACATGGCTTGAAGATATTTGACATTGCGTTGTGCTTAGACCCCTGGTAAATTTAGGGGTCAAAACTGTTTGGGACTGTGCACATTAGTAGGCATAATGTCCTAGACACTTAGGGGCTGGCAAAAAAAAAATTGACTCTTAGCAGTCTCAACAAAATATTGCTATACACTCACGGAACTATTGCAAGGTTTGCTGCACAATGTTTTCCAGCTGGCACTTTATACTTTAGTTTTACTTTAGAGATACAGCGTGGAAACAGGCCTTTCGGCCCACCGAGTCCACACCGACCAGCAGTCACCCTCGTACACTAACAGTAGGGGCAATTTTAGTTGCAACTAGACCAAGTAGACCCATTGGGCTCAAACCTCTGCTGCATTGGTGCAGCACCCTCTCCCCCACCCTCCACCCCCCACCCTTCGCCATCCCCCTCAACCCCTCTTATCCACCTTCCTCCCTCCTCCCGCCCCCCTCCCCCTCCCCCTCCCCCTCCCCCTTCCCCACCCCCCACACTCCATCCCCCTCAACCCCCCTTATCCGCCCCCCTCCCCCCCCTCCCTTCCTAGGAGATAGATTTAAACTTTAAAATGTGAATAACTTTAAAACTATAACACCGATTTCAATGAAACTTCTTCCATTAGCGGTGAGTAAGGTGGGCCTAAAATTGTCACATTTGGCTAAAATTGTGCCGTTTCGGCTGTAGTTCAGGAACAAACAAACAAACAAACGAGAGTTTTAGTGTATAGATTTAACCGAAGCCAATTAACCTTGCAAACCTGCACGTCTTTGGAGTGTGGGAGGAAACCAGAGCACCCGGAGAAAACCCACGCGGGTCTCAGGGAGAGGGTAGAAACTCCGTACAGACAACTGGATTCAATCCTGACATCTGGCACTGTCTGTGCAGAGGTGGCATGTCCTCCAAATAACCCTGAGGGTTTCCTCCTTGTACTTCCCTTTTCTTCCATGTCACAAAGGCATACAAGGTTAGTTTAGTTTAGTTTAGTTTAGAGAGACCGCGCGGAAACAGGCCCTTCGGCCCACCGAGTCCGCACCGACCAGCAATCCCTGCACACTAACACTACCCTACACCCACTATGGACAATTTTCAGGTCAAGTCAAGTTTATTTGTCACATACACATAAAAGATGTGCAGTGAAATGAAAGTCGCAACGCCTGCGGATTGTGCTAAACTACAAAACAGAATAGAAAAAAATATTTTTTTAAAAGACACAACACAAAAAACAAATTAATACAGTAAATTAAATGAGTCCCTGGTGATATAAGAGTTAACAGTCCTGATGGCCTGTGGGAAGAAACTCCGTCTCATCCTCTCTGTTTTCACAGCGTGACAGCGGAGGCGTTTGCCTGACCATAGCAGCTGGAACAGTCCGTTGCTGGGGTGGTAGGGGTCCCCCATAATGTTGCTGGCTCTGGATCTGCACCTCCTGATGTATAGGTCCTGCAGGGGGGCGAGTGTAGTTCTCATGGTGTGTTCTGCCGAACGCACTACTCTCCGCAGAGCCTTCCTGTCCTGGGCAGAGCTGTTCCCAAACCAGACTGTGATGTTGCCGGACAGGATGCTCTCTACAGCCCCAGAGTAGAAGCATTGAAGGATCCTCAGAGAGACTCTGAATTTCCTCAACTGTCTGAGGTGGTAAAGGCGCTGCCTTGCCTTACTCACCAGTGCGGCAATGTGTGTTGTCCATGTCAGATCCTCTGTGATGTGGACTCCCAGGTATTTAAAACTGCTCACCCTATCCACAGTAATCCCATTTATCTCCAGTGGCGTGTACGTCCTCGGATGTTGAGCCCTTCTAAAGTCCACAATCAGCTCCTTTGTTTTTGTGACATTCAAGAGGAGGCTATTGTCCTGACACCAGAGTGCCAGATCAGCCACCTCCTCCCGGTCGGTAGGCCTTCTCATCGTTGTTGGAGATCAGGCCCACCACCACAGTGTCATCAGCAAACTTGATGATGGAGTTGGAGCTGAACCTGGCCCCACAGTCATGTGTGTACAGGGAGTACAGTAGGGGGCTAAGGACGCAACCCTGGGGGGGATCCTGTGTTCAGGGTGAGGGGGTTAGATGTATGTCTCCCCATCTTGACCACTTGGGGCCTGGCGGTGAGAAACTTCAGGACCCAGGCACACAGGGGAGTGTTAGGCCCCAGTTCCAGCAGCATAATTTACACTTATACCAAGCCAATTAACCTGCAAACCTTGTAGAGGAAACCGAGGATCTCGGAGAAAACCCACGTGATCACGGGGAGAACGTACAAACTTCGTACAGACGGCGCCCGGAGTCGGGATCACTGGCGCTGTGAGACAGCAACTCTACCGTGCCGCCCTACTGTTCTGCACTTAGTGTGCCCTTATCCTTTGCTAAGTAATGCGATTCTGAGGAGTCCATACCCCTGTGTTCACAGGCTCCAAGCAGATTGATGATGTTCGGATGAAGGCCAAGCCTGCAGAGGACTTCCAATTCACCAGCAAAATCCCGATGATCATCCTTTGAGGCATATTCTTTAGGAGGAAGAGTCATAGGCAACGTTAATCCCAAATATTACCAATAATTTTAAACTTTCATTAGATTGCAAGCGGAAAAGGGATGTGACTAAATTCATGTGACAAACTCCTTACCATAACAATCAGCATGTGATCTCTGTGTTTAAGATCATGAAATATTCCATAGAGGATTTTGCAAATAAAATCTCCAAGGACAATAGACAATAGGTGCAGGAGGAGGCCATTCGGCCCTTTGAGCCAGCACCACCATTCAATGTGATCATGGCTGATCATCCACAATCAGTACCCCGTTCCTGCCCTCTGACTCCGCTACCTTTAAAAGCTCTATCTAGTTCTCTCTTGAAAGCATCCAGAGAATTGGCCTCCACTGCCTTCTGAGGCAGAGAATTCCACAGATTTACAACTCCCTGACTAAAAAGGTTTTTCCTCATCTCCGTTCTAAATGGCCTACCCCTCATTCTTAAACTGTGGCTCTTGGACTCCTCCAACATTGGGAACATGTTTCCTGCCTCGAACGTGTCCAATCCCTTAATAATCTTATATGTTTCAATAAGATCCCCTCTCATCCTTCTAAATTCCAGCATATGCAAGCCTAGTCGCTCCAGTCTTTCAACGTACGACAGTCCCGCCATTCCAGGAATTAACCTCGTGAACCTACGCTGCATGCCCTCAATAGTAAGAATATCCTTCCTCAAATTTGGAGACCAAAACTGCACACATCCCACAAATTTTACAACTCTCTGACCGGAAAAGCTTTTCCTCGTCTCCATCCTAAATTGCCTACCCCTTATTCTTAAACTGTGGCCCCTGGCTCTGGAGATATTACAAAATAAAACAACCCAAGAATGCTGGAAATATTCAGTAGATCAGACAGCATGTGTGGTATGACACAGAGTTTGACATTTTGGGTAAATGAACTTTCAATCAACGATCGCTTCAATCTGAAAAGTTCAACTCATGTTTCGGGTCGAGACCCTTCTTCAGACTTAAGGGCGAAAGAAGGGTCTCGACCTGAAACGCCACCCGTTCCTTCTCTCCAGAGATGCTGCCTGTCCCGCTGATTTACTCCAGTCTGTGTTGTGTCACGGAGGTTGCCGAGATTGGAGGATTTTAATTAGAAGGAGAGGTGGAATCGGCTTCCCAGTCCGTTACCTCTGTGCGTCAATAAAAGGCAGAAGTCTTACCTTTCATTCGTTTGACGGCAGCATTCATCTTGTGCCCATTTTTTTTAATTCGAGCCTTCAAGACCTGTCCAAAATTCCCTTCGCCAATGATGTCTTCAAACTTGATGTCATCCCAGTGAAGGACAGGGTAGACGATTGGCATCAGCAGCTCGGGCTTTGCTTTCCTGGAGAGCGTCAGGGTCCCGGAATTAAATTGGATCACCGGTTCTTCTCGCTTCAAGGGCAAGAAAGGACAGATTACGGGTCAATCTGCTGAAAATCAAAGCTGGGAACGAACCACTTTAATCATTTACACTGGAGGTGCCAAGCTGGGATTTCCCCTTTGAGTCACCCCCTCAATAGACAGTAGACAATAGAAAATAGGTGCAGGAATAGGCCATTCTGCCCTTCCAGCCAGCACTGCCATTCAGCGTGATCACGGCTGATTCCCCTCAACCTTGGCTCAGTCCCTGATTGTGGATTCTGCCACAAAAACAATCGGGATCATATTCCTGAAAGATTGTATTTAGTGTCTAAGTTTGTTATTGCAACGTGAAGAGTTTGTTTTGCGTGCTTGCCGTCAACACTATGCATAAATACAATCAAGTCAAACTCAGTCATATTAAGTGGAGCAAAGTGGAAGACCCAGTGTGTGCAGAATACAGCTCTCAGCATTGTGCTGCAGTGTGCTCGAGTGTGGCACTGGGATTGAGATGGGGCCAATAACGGACACAAAGATACCCTGCAGGTGGAATCAGCAATCCCATGAGAGTCCTCGTCAGACCAGCTGGAATGGGAAGTTACTAGACCAAGTGGACCCGATGGACCCAAACCACTTGTGCATTGGTGCAGCACCCTCTCCCCTCCCCCCCCTCCCTCCTCACCCTCCCTCCCCTCCCCTCCCCATTCCTCCCTCGACCCCCTCCCATCCCCCATCCGTCCCTCTTCCCTCCTCCTCCCCCCTCCCTCCCCCTTCTCCTCCCCTCCCCCTCCCTCCCCCCCGTTCTCCTCCCCCCCACACTCCTGCCCCCCTCCCCCTCCCCTCTCCCCTCCCCGTTCTCCACCCCCCTTATCCTCCCTCCTCCCCCTTCCCTTCCCTCCCCCTCTCCATCCCCCTCAACCCCCCTTATCCTCCCTCCTCCCCCTTCCCCCCCCACTCCAACCCCCTCAACCCCCCTTATCCTCCCTCCTCCCCCCTCCCCTTCCCCCCCCCCCACTCCAACCCCCTCAACCCCCCTTATCCTCCCTCCTGCCCCCCTCCCCTTCCCTTCCACTCCCCTCCCCCCACTCCATCCCGATCAACCCCCCTTATCCTACCTCCCTCCCTCCCCCTCCCCCTCCCTCCCTCCCCCTCCCCCACACTCCAACCCCCTCCGCCCTCCCTTCCCCTATCCCCTCCCCCATTCTCCTCCCCTTCCCCTCCCTCCCCCCCCGTTCTCCTCCCCCCCACACTCCTGCCCCCCTCCCCCTCCCCTCTCCCCTCCCCGTTTTCCACACCCCTTATCCTCCCTCCTCCCCTTCCCTCCCCCTCTCCATCCCCCTCAACCCCCCTTATCCTCCCTCCTGCCCCCCTCCCCTTCCCTTCCACTCCCCTCCCCCCACTCCATCCCGATCAACCCCCCTTATCCTACCTCCCTCCCTCCCCCTCCCCCTCCCTCCCTCCCCCTCCCCCACACTCCAACCCCCTCCCCCCTCCCTTCCCCTATCCCCTCCACCATTCTCCTCCCCCCACACTCCATCCCCCTCAACCCCCCTCCCTCCCTCCTCTCCCCCCCTCCACCCCCTCCCTCCCTCCCTAGGAGATAGATTTAAACTTCGAAATGTGAATAACTTAAAAAATATAACACCGATTTCAATGAAACGTCTTCCGTCAGCACCAAAGGGACGACGGTGAGTAAGGTGGGACTGAAATTGTCACGCTGTCTTGGACTACTGCCATGATATTCTTCTTGATCAATAAGGCAAACACCCCCCTCCTCTTTTACCCCCAGCTCTATCTCTCTTGTAACATCTGTACCATGGAACATTAATCTTCCAGGCCTGCCCTTTTCTTGGCCAGGTTTCCGTACTGGCTACAACATTCCAGTCGCATGTTCCTATCCATGCCCCGTCCATCCCCCATTCCCCATCAGGCCTTTTGCATTAAAATAAGTGCACGTCAATCCTACAGTCCTTCCTCACTCCGTGTCATGCTCTATTCTGGTCAGAATTTTCTTCCATCACAATCCGTACCAACTTCCAGCCTCTGTCCTCAAGTCCTGCACTTGCCCGCCAGGACACAGGTTCCCCTCCAGTTCAGGTGCAAGCCATCCCTCCTGACGTCACCTCTGCTCCAGAAGAGATCCCAATGGTCCACATGGATGAGTTGGTCTGAGGGCCCTGTTTCCATGCTGTATGATTCTGTGATTCTATGACGATATGACTGCCCCCAACAGGCAGATTGTTTTGTTATCTCAATGGTGTCAGGTTAGGTAAGGGGGAAGTGCAACAAGACCTGGGTGTCCTTGTACATCAGTCACTGAAAGTAAGCGTGCAGGTACAGCAGGCAGTGAAGAAAGCTAATGGCATGTTGGCCTTCATAATGAGTGGGATTTGAGTATAGGAGTAAAGAGGTATTTCTGCAGTTGCATAGGGCCCTGGTGAGCCCGCACCTGGAGTATTGTGTGCAGTTTTGGTCTCCTAATTTGAGGAAGGACATCCTTGCTATTGAGGCAGTGCAGCGTAGGTTCACCAGGTTAATCCCTGGGATGGCGGGACTGTCATATGAGGAAAGATTGGAAAGATTGGGCTTGTATTCTCTGGCGTTTGGAAGGATGAAAGGGGATCTTATAGAGACGTATAAAATCATAAAAGTGCTGGACAAACTGGATGCATGAAAAATGTTCCCCATGTTGGGGGAGTCCAGAACCAGGGGCCACAGTCTTAGAATAAAGGGGAGGCCGTTTAAAACTGAGGTGAGAAGAAACCTTTACACCCAGAGAGTTGTGAATTTGTGGAATTCTCTGCCACAGAAGGCAGTGGAGGCCAATTCGCTGGATGAATTTAAGAGAGTTAGATAGAGCTCAAGGGGCTAGTGGAATCAAGGGATTATGGGGAGAAGGCAGGCACGGGTTACTGATTGTGGATGATCAGTCATGATCACAATGAATGGCGGTGCTGGCTCGTAGGGCCAAATGGCCTCCTCCTGCACTATTTTCTATGTTTCTATGTTTCTATCTACAATTGCACCTAGATTGTTGTTGAAGCATGTCGAACATGTAGAGTCCTTACATTGTGTGATAGTTTAGTTTGCCAGGCTTTAATCCCATTTTACATGGGCCAGATCTAGTTTAGTTTAGCGAGGTACAGTGAAAAACTTTTACAATGAAAATATAATCTCATCTCTTTAAGGCTCACACTTCTCTAATTCACTGTTTTTTTTACCATAGAATGGTCTCCTTCCTCTTCCGTAACTAATCTCAAAAAAGCTGAACAGTTAAAAGAGATGTGTAGTTTACACCGAAGATAAGACACAAAATGCTGGAGTAACTCAGCGGGACAGGCAGCATCTCTGGATGGAAGGAATGGGTGACGTTTCGGGTGAGTCCGGAGAAGGGCCTCGACCCGAAACGTCGCCCATTCCTTCCATCCAGAGACGCTGCCTGTGCCGGTGAGATACCCCAGCATTTTGTGTCTATCCACGTCTATCATCATATCATATCATATCATATATATACAGCCGGAAACAGGCGTTTTCGGCCCACCAAGTCCGTGCCGCCCAGCGATCCCCGCACATTAACACTATCCTACACCCACTAGGGACAATTTTTACCTTTACCCAGCCAATTAACCTACATACCTGTACGTCTTTGGAGTGTGGGAGGAAACCGAAGATCTCGGAGAAAACCCACGCAGGTCACGGGGAGAACGTACAAACTCCTTACAGTGCAGCGCCCATAGTCAGGATCGAACCTGAGTCTCCGGCGCTGCATTCGCTGTAAAGCAGCAACTCTACCGCTGCGCTACCGTGCCATCTAAAAGAGGTCCTGCAAACTTACCGTGCTGTTTTGGAAAGCCTGAACCATTCTCCGTTGGAAGTTGCTCTGCTTGCAATGAAGCACGATGCAAAAGGCTAACAGAATGGTCAGGCAGGTCATTCCTGCTGATCCCAGAATAGCATAAAGCAACAGCTGCCGACCATGTTGCCGAACGAGAGCTGGAAAAGACAACAGCACTGATGTTGAGATATACTGCATCTCAGCCATTTTACACTTTATCAACAGAATAGACACGAGAGGACATGTTACCTATTGTGCCCATGCCAATAGTGAGCAAGGCCAATTGCTTGGTCATAAGTTTCACAAAATGCTGGAGTAACTCAGCGGGTCAGGCAGCATCTCTGAAGAACATGGATAGGTGACGTTTCACAGAGTGCTGGAGTAACTCAGCTGGTCAGGCAACATCTCTGGAGAGAACGAATGGGTGACGTTTCGGGTCGAGACCCTTCTTCAGACTGATGTTGGGGGGGGGGGGGGGATAAAGAAAGGATATAGGTGGAGACAGGAAGACAGTGGGAGAACTGGGAAGTGGGAGGGGAAAGAGAGGGACAGAGGAACAATCTAAAGTTCATACCGCTGGGCTGCAAGCTGCCCAAGTGAAATATGAGGTGCTGTTCCTCCAATTTGCGCTGGGCCTCACTATGGCACTGGAGGAGGCCCATGACAGAAAGGCCAAACTGGGAGTGGGAGGGGGAGTTGAAGTGCTCAGCCACCGGGAAATCAGGTTGGTTAAGGTGGACTGAGCGAAGGTGTTGAGCGAAAACGATCGCCGAGCATGCGTTTGGTCTCGCCGATGTAGAGAACAGCGGATACAATAGATGAGGTTGGAGGAGGTGCAGGTGAACATTTGTCTCACCTGGAGTGATCGGAGCAGAATTAGGCCATTTGGCCCATCAAGTCCACTCTGCCATTCAATCATGGCTGATCTATCCCTCCCTCCTAACCCTATTCTGCTGCCTTCTCCCCGTAACCCCTGACATCTGTACTAATCAATAATCTATCTATCTCTACCTTAGAAATATCCATTGACTTGGCCTCCACAGCCTTCAGTGGCAATGAATACCACATTCTGGCTAAAGAAATTAGCCTCATCCCCCTTCCTGAAGGAACGTCCTTTAATTCTGAGGCTGTGACCTCTGGTCCCAGACTCTCCCACTAGTGGAACCATCCTTCCAACATCAACTCTATCTAAGCCTTTCACTATTCGGTAAGTTTCAATGAGGTCCCCCCCTCATCCATCTAAACTCCAGCGAGTACAGGCCCAGTGCCGACAAACGCTCATCTTACTCAATCCTCATTCCTGGGATCAGGAATCCCAGGATCCCACTCATTCCTGGGATCATTCCTGGGATCAGTCCTCATCAACACTATCCCCCCCCCCCCCCCCCCCCCCCAGGAACCCCTGAAATTCCTGTTGAACCCCCACATTTCAGGGAGCACATTCAAGATCAGAATGGCGCGCTGGAACCATCTTTCTTACCACTCCTTTTCAATCCGTGACCTCTGGTTAACATTTTGACGACTTCAAACCACTTGGAGTCATCGAATCATACAGCATAGAAACAGGCCCTTTGGCCCAATATTCCCATCCAATCAACATCTTCCTTCTACACGAGACCCACCTGCCTGCGTGTGGCCCATATCCTTCCAAACCTTTCCTATCCATACATCTGTTCAAATGTCTTTTAAATGTTGTTATAGTACCTGCCTCAACCCTAGGGTTGCCAACTGTCCCGTATTAGCCGGGACTTTCTGTATTTTGGGCTAAATTGGTTTGTCCCTTACGGGACTGCCCTTGTCCCGTTTTAGGCCCGGATGGCGCTGTAGGCCCGGACACTGTAGGCCCGGACGCTGCTGGCCCGGACACTGTAGGCCCGACGCTGCAGGCCCGGACACTGCAGGCCACTGCAGGCCCGGACAGTGTAGGCCCGGACACTGTAGGCCCGAACACTGTAGGCCCAGATACTGCAGGCATGGACACTGTAGCCCGGGGGCCGCTGTAGTCCTGCACAGTGTAGGCCCGGGCGCCGCCTGGTGGAGGTTGCATTGCAATCCGCCTCCCCGGCCCGTGCGGCCGCCATTGGTGGAGCGGGAGCACGTGGCCGCTGGCTGGGTGAGGTCACATGGGGCGCGGGGCGGTGACGTCACCCTTTGTCCCTTATTTGGGAGTGAGGAAGTTGGCAACCCCTACTCAACCCTCTCTGGTCGCTCGTTCATATACCTATCAGCATCTGTGTTAAAAATTGTCCCTCGGGTTCTATTTTTCCTCTCAGCTTAAACCTCTGTCCCCTAGTTCTTGATTCCTCTATTCTGAGTTAAATACTCTGCGCATCTACACTATCTCTTCCCCTCGTGATCTTATACACCGTTATAACTTCACCCCTCACCCCCCAACTCTCTCTGAAGAATAAAGGTCCTAGCCTGCCGAACACCTCCTGATAGCTCATGCCCTCAGGCCCTGGCAGCACCATTGTAAATATTCTCGGCACGCTTTCCAGCTCACTGGCATCTTTCCTATAAGTGACCCAAAACTGAACACCGTATTCCAAATGTGGCCTCACCGACATCTTGTAAACTGTGACATAACATCCCAACTTCTCTTCTGAATACCCTGACTGATGAAGGACAATGTGCAGAAACCCTTCATGACTTCAAATCTTCTGAACCCACCAGTCTATCTCCAGGGTCCCTCAGGTCGGCCGACTTGGGGCTACTGACTATCCCGCGGTCTCGGCTTAAGCTCAGGGGTGACCGAGGGAAGGGGGGAGAGGGGGGAGGGTGGAGGGAGGGGGGGAGGGGGGAGGGAGCGGGGGAGGGGGAGGAGAGGGTTCTGCACCAATGCACGAGAGGTTTGGGCCCAACGGGTCCACTTGGTCTAGTGTTATACTGAAATTGGACGTAATGTAAAAGACATTCACTGGGCTAATTCCTGGGATGAGAGGGTTTTAAAGATACAGCGCGGAAACAGGCCCTTCGGCCCACCAGGTCCGTGCCGCCCAGCGATCCCCGCACATTAACACCTACACACACTAGGGACAATTTTTACATTTGCCCAGCAAATTAACCCTACATACCTGCACGTCTTTGGAGGGGTTCCCCCTTCATGAACAGCTAAGGAAATCAGATCCATACTATATTGAATTTAGAAAAATGAGGGGTGATCGGATGGGGGGGAAGGACAGAATGGGACAATCGAGATTATTTCCACGTTTGGGAGGATCTTGAATGAGTGGACCGTAGTTACAAGATTAACGGGGTGGTCATTTCAAACTGAGGTGCATCGGGCTAGTTAGGATTATGGAAACAGAAACAGACTGATATCATAGTAGAATTTTAAAAGATGCGGAGTTTAACATGAGAAATTTCTTAAGTGGGTTTTTTCCATGTCGTTGATAGATAAGATAACGATGGAATCTGGTGAGTTCATACACAGGTAACAAACTGGAGAGAGAGAGAACATATAAAATTAGAGATGAACAAACACAGAATAGTCCCGGAAAATTCTGCAAATTTCTGCTACAATGATGGGTGGCACGCCTTATCAATGAAACTCCTGTTCGGCCTTGCCTGCCGTTTCCTGTCAAGTCAAGTTTATTTGTCACATACACACACACACACAAGATGTGCAGTGAAATGAAAAGTCACCCACAGTCCAACAATAGAGCAATAAAAATAAACAATTTCACACACAATCACAAACCAACACAAAACAAAAACAAACAAACAAACATCCATCACAGTGAGTCTCCTCCAGTCACCTCCTCACTGTGATGGAAAGGCCAGAATGTCTTTTCCCTACGTTAACCATACATTATAACTTTATTTATCCCGGGAGGGAAATTGGTCTGCCAACAGTCTTAAACCATGATACACAAAACATGAAAATGAAAGGGACGAGTGGAAATGATTGGAGATGTGCAAAGAGTGTGTGGGGGGGGGTAAGGGAGTCAGTCTCAGTCTACCCCATGACAGAAGGGGGAGGAGTTGTACAGTTTGATAGCCACAGGGGACAAGGATCTCCTGTGGCGTTCTGTGCTGCATCTTAGTGGAACCAGTCCTGTTGCTGAAGGTGCTCCTCAGGTTGTGTAAGAGTCTGGAGTCTGAAGAAGGGTCTCGACCCGCAACGTCGCCCATTCCTTCTCTCCTGAGATGCTGCCTGACCCGCTGAGTTACTCCAGCATTTTTGTGAATAAATGTGCTCCTCAGGTTGACTACTTGCTATTTCCATATAATTATATAATGTAATAATTCCATATCTTCCCATCCCCTCCCCTCTCTGCGATCCGCAGAGACCGTTCCCTCCGTAACTCCCTGGTCCACTCGTCCCTTCCCACCCAAACCACCCCCCTCCCCGGGCACTTTCCCCTGCAACCGCACGAGATTGCAACACCTGTCCCTTTACCTCCCCCCTCAACTCCATCCAAGGACCCAAACAGTCTTTCCAGGTGAGACAGAGCGTTCACCTGCACCTCCTCCAAACCTCATCTATTGCATCCCGCTGCTCCAGATGTCAACTTATTTACATCGGCGAAACCAAACGCAGGCTCGGCGATCGCTTCGCTCAACACCTGCGCTCGGTCCGCGTTGGCCAACTGATCTCCCGGTGGCTGAGCACTTCAACTCCCCCTCCCATTCCCAGTCTGACCTTTCTGTCATGGGCCTCCTCCAGTGCCATAGTGAGGCCCCACCTGGAAATTGGAGGAACAGCACCTCATATTTCGCCTGGGCAGCTTGCAGCCCAGCGGTATGAACATCGACTTCTCCAAATTTAGATAGTTTCCTCTGTCCCTCTCTTCCACTCCTCCTTCCCAGTTCTCCCTCTATCTTCCTGTCTCCACCTATATCCTTCCTTTGTCCAGCCCCCCTGACATCAGTCTGAAGAAGGGTCTCGACCGAAACGTCACTCATTCCTTCTCTCCCGAGATGCTGCTGACCCGCTGAGTTACTCCAGCATGTTGTGAATAAATGTACTCCTCAGGTTGACCACTTGCTATTTAGTATACACTTATTTACTCATTATTGGCCCTGACTATCGTCTCACCCTGCCACAATTGGCATTTCTGTTCATTATGAAGCATGATGGGAATTAAGCACGAGAATTACTTGGCCATAGGTTCCAGCCTAGTCGCTGAAGGTGAGATTGTACCTGCGGACTCCTGGAGTGTGTGTAGTTCCATAGTTGGGTTGGGTTCGCTCTCTCCGATACTGTTCTTCGCACAGAGTTCCACCAGGTACGGCGAATTAGGCTCCAGGGCTCGCAGTTGAAACTGAGAAACGACGGTGTCTTTCATTTTGATTTCGGTCTCCTGGGTGTAATCGTCTGCCCCAAAGATCTTGTAGCGTATGATGATGGAGATATCGAGTTGCCTCTTTCAACCCCCCAGGATATGAAAGCAGACGAGTCGGAGATGTTAAAAATCTTGATGTTGGTGGGAGCAGGAGGCCGTTCTGAAAAATAAAACCCAATCACCTCAGTATTAATCACAATGCAGTCCATTTTTTAACCCCACCCAACTGAGGGAGTAGTGTGTGTGCTGAAATCATGGTAAAGGTTGACTGAATGAGGTGTGGTCAAATGGGCACCCAGGTCTTCAATGGTTCACTAGACCAAGTGGACCCCGTTGGGCCCAAAACCTCTCCTGCATTGGTGCAGCACCCTCTCCTCCCCTCCTCCCCCCCCTCCCCTCTCCCCCCCCTCCCCTCTCCCCCCTCACCTCACCTCTCTCCCCCTCACATCTTCCCCCCTCTCACCTCTCTACCCCCCTTCACCTCTCTCCCCCCCCACCTCTCCCCCCTCCCCTCTCTCCCCACCTTCCCTCTCTCCCACCTCACCTCCTCCCCCCTCACATCTCCCCCCTCTCACCTCTCTCCCCACCTCACCTCTCTCCCCATCACCTCTCTCCCCCTCACCTCTCTCCCCCCTCACCCCCCTCACCCCTCTCCCCCTCACCCCTCTCCCTCTCCCCCACCTCTCTCCCCACCTCACCTCTCTCCCCACCTCACCTCTCTCCCCCTTTACATCTCCCCCCCCTCACCTCTCTCTCCACCTCACCTCTCTCCCCATCACCTCTCTCCCCCTCACCCCTCTCCCCCTCACCCCTCTCCCCTCTCCCCCGCCTCTCTCCCCACCTCACCTCTCTCCCCACCTCACCTCTCTCCCCCTTTACATCTCCCCCCCCCTCACCTCTCTCTCCACCCTCACCTCTCTCCCCATCACCTCTCTCCCCTCACCTCTCTCCACCCTCACCCCTCTCCCCTCTCCCCTCTCCCCCACCTCTCTCCCCCCCTCACCTCTCTCCACCCTCACCTCTCCCCACCTCACCTCTCTCCCCTCTCACCCCCCCTCCCCCTCCTCCATCTCCCCTTCCCCCCAGTCCATCCCCCTTACCCTCCCTCCTCCCCCTCACCTCTCCCCACCTCCCCTCTCACCCCCCTCCCCTCCCCTCCCCTCCATCCCCCCTTATCCTCCCTCCCCCCCCTCCCATCCCCTTCCCCCAGTCCATCCCCCCTCACTCCATCCCCCCTTATCCTCCCTCCTCTCTCCCCACCTCACCTCTCTCCCCACCTCACCTCTCTCCCCCCTCCTCTCTCCCCACCTCACCTCTCACCCCCATTCCCCTCCCCCACTCCATCCCCCCTTATCCTCCCTTCTCCCTCCTCCCCCTCTCCCCCCCCCTCCCTCCCTCCCCCCTCCCTCCCTAGGAGATACGTTTAAACTTTAAAATGTGAATAACTTAAAAAATATAACACCGATCTCAATGGAACTTCTTCCGTTAGCACCAGAGGGACGACGGTGAGTAAGGTGGGCCTACAAATGTCACGCTATCGTGCACCGTTTTGGTTGTAGTTCAGGGACAAACAAACAAACAAATGAGAGTTTTAGTGTATAGATTATTGAAAAGGTGTGAAGTATCCTCGACTCGATTAATAGAAAAATAAAGCACAAATCTCATAAATTCATAAATTCATTAGGAGTAGAATGAGGCCATTCGCCCATCGAATCTCCTCCATCATTCAATCATGGCTGATCCACCTTTCCCTCTCAACCCCATTCTCCTGCCTTCTCCCCGTAACCCATGGCACCCCGCACAAAGCAAAAATCTGTCAATCTTCACCTTATAAATACTCAATGACGGCCATTGTGACAATGAACTCCACAGACTCACTCCCTCTGACTAAAGATATTCCTCCTCATCTCTTTTCTAAAGGTACGTCCCTTTTATTCTGAGGCTGTGCCTCTGGTCCTAGACTCTCCCACTGGTGGAAACATCCCCTCCATCTACTATATCCAGGCCTTTTCACTATTCGATAAATTTCAAGCTGGCTCAAAGGGCCGAATGGCCTCCTCCTGCACCTATTGTCTATTGTCTATTAGTGAGGTCCTCCTCGTCCTTCTAAACTCCAGCAAGTTATCCAGGTCAATGCTCAAAATCTCCATGATATCCGATTGGGACAGAGAGAGAAGGGAATGCCGCGGTTACTTGAAGTTAGAGAAATCAATGTTCATACCCCTAGGTTGTAAGCTGCCCAAGCGAAATATGAGATGCTGTTCCTCCAGTTCTGACAGTGGGGGAGGCCCAGGACAGAAAGGTCAGTGTGGGAATGGAAGTGGAATTGGCAACCGGAGATCAGGTAGGTCCAAGCGGACCCGAGTGAAGGTGTTCAGCGAAACGATCGCCCGCTCTACGTTTGGTTTCGCCAATGTATAAGAATCCACATCCATGCGGCACGGTGATGCAGTGGTAGAGTTGCTGCCTTACAGCGAACGCCAGCGCCGGAGACTCAGGTTCGATCCTGACTACGGGCGCCGTCTGTACGGAGTTTGTACGTTCTCCCCGTGACCTGCGTGGGTTTTCTCCGAGATCTTCGGTTTCCTCCCACACTCCAAAGACGTTCAGGTATGTAGGTTAATTGGCTGGGCAAATGTTTTTTTTAAATTGTCCCTAGTGGGTGTAGGATAGTGTTAGTGTGCGGGGATCGCTTGGGCGGCGCGGACTCGGTGGGCCGAAGGGCCTGTTTATGCGCTGTATCTCTAAATCTAAAAAATCTAAATCTTGAACAACAGACACAGTTGATGAGGTTGGAAGTGGTGCAAGTGAACTTCCGCCTAAGGGCTGTTGGGGTCCTTGGCAGAGTCGAGGGGGGAGGTAAGGGGACAGATATTGCATCTCCTGCGGTTGCAGGGGGGAGGTACCTGGGAGGGAGTGGTTTGGGCGAGAAGGGACGAGTTAATCGGGGGAGTTGCGGAGGAACGGTCTCCGCGGAAGGCGGAAAGGGGTGGAGATGGGAAGGTGTGTGACTGGCGGTGGGAGGTGGTGGAAATGTTGGAGGAATTATGCGTTGCATGTGACGACTGATGGGGTGAAAGGTGCCGACGAAGGTCTCTGTTGCAACTCGGGGGAGGGGAGCAAGGGCGGAGCTGCGGGGTACCGAGGAGACACGAGTGAGGGCCTCATCCATGACAGAAGAGGAGAATCCCTGTTCCCTAAAGAATGAGGACATCTTGGATGTCTTGGTATGGAAAAGGGGAGGGGGAGGGGGAGGAGGAGAGGGTGCTGCACCAATGCAGAAGAGGTTTTGGGCCCAATGGGTCCACTTGTTCTAGTACCTTACTAAAATCCAAGTGAACAACATCTGGTGTTCTACCCTAATTGATCACCTTCGTCACCTCCTCAAAAAAAAACGTTATCAATTTGGTAACAATGTGATGTGGCAGTAGAAGTCCTGACCTCTACCTTCCCTTATTGTCTTCCAAATTCTGACCAACTCCTCTGGTTCCCACATCCCTGCTTCTATAGTTTAAACCATTCCAAGTAGCAATAGTGAACCTCCTTGCAAAGATATTGGTTCCCCCTGCATGGATCTTTAGAAGGATGAGAGGGGATCTTGTAGAAACATATAAAGTCATAAAAGGACTGGACAAGCTAGATGCAGGAAAAATGTTCCAATGTTGGGGGAGTCCGGAACTAGGGGACCACAGAGTCTAAGGAATCAAATGGGAGGCCATTTAAAACTGAGGTGAGCAGAAACATTTCACCCAGGGACCTGTGAATTTGTGGAATTCTCTGCCACAGAGGGCAGTGGAGGCCAATACACTGGATGGATTTAAAATAGAGCTAGATAGAGCTCTCGGGGCTAGTGGAATCAAGGGAGATGGGGAGAAGGCAGGCATGGGTTACTGATTGTGGATGATCAGCCATGATCACAATGAATGGCGTGCTGGCCTCGAAGGGCCAAATGGCCTCCTCCTGCACCTATTTTCTATGTTTCTAAGATACCAGTCCCCTACACTTTATGTCTTCTCCCATTCCTGGCAGTACTCATTTACTTACAATTTGTACCACAGGCCTGACCACATCCACTATATCTCCTCTCTAGGATGTATCTCCAGATTATCCTTTTCACTCAGAGTGGGCAGTCCACAGTGGCGCAGCGGTAGAGTTGCTGCCTTACAGCGAATGCAGCGCCGGAGACTCGGGTTCGATCCTGACTACGGGCGCCGTCTGTACGGAGTTTGTTCGTTCTCCCCGTGACTGAGTGGGTTTTCCCCGAGATCTTCGGTTTCCTCCCACACTCCCAAAGACGTGCAGGTTTGTAGGTTAATTGGCTTGGTAAATGTAAAAATTATCCCCAGTGGGTGTAGGATAGTGTTAGTGTGCGGGGATCGCTGGTCGGCGCGGACCCGGTGGGCCCGAAGGGGCCTGTTTCCGTGCTGTATCTCTAAATCTAAACTACACTCAGTGGTGATTATACACGAACGAGCTGCCAGAGGGGTAGTAAAGGCAGGTACAATAACAGCATTTGAAAGACACTTGGGCAGGTACATGGATGGGAATGTTCAGAAGGATATTGACCAAAGGCAGGCAAATGGGACTAGCTTCGATGGGACATCTTGGTCAAACGTGACGAGTTGGGATGAAGGCCTGCTTCACATGCTATGTGACTCTATGACTCTAATCAAGAGAAATATAGAAATACAAATCCAGTTTAAAAAACTGCCATGTTCCCATGCGGGACTGTCCATATGTGAAAGACTGAAGCGGTTAGGCTTGTATGCACTGGAATTTAGAAGGATGGAGAGGGAATCTTATAAGATTATTAAGGGTCGGACACATTAGAGGCAGGAAACATGTTCCCAATGTTGGGGGAGTCCAGAATCAGGGGCCACAACAGTCTAAGAATAAAGTGGAGGCCATTTAAAACTGAGGTGAGAAGAAACTTTTTCACCCAGAGAGTTGTGAATTTGTGGAATTCTCTGCCACAGAGGGCAGTGGAGGCCAAATCACTGGATGAATTTAAAGAGAGTTAGATAGAGCTCTAGGGGCTAGGGAT